>NW_024062676.1:0-92500 GCF_006381635.1 Hibiscus syriacus
CTCAAGTCCTGTAAATGGGCTTTATTACTTTCGTTAGAAAAAATACTTCTGGTTCCCCATACCCTGAAAGTTCCCTCTAAAATTCAACTCACTTCTGGATTTTCTGACCCTTTGCTCCACTAGTTTAACCTTCTCCATCCTTCCACATTAAACCTGACCTCCTTTGCCGACTGCCACAGCTGTACCAACATCCTTCAACCACCTGTCTACACTGTCCCTAGTATCGCCAGCTATTAAGATTTTTCTCCCAACCCCGTCTGAGCATCGACCTTCTTCCTCCTCCGAAAGATTATCGCCTTTGGATACTCCCTTTCCGGCCACCGTTGATTTTCCTACTGAAAACTTTCCTGTTTTATATAGACCGACCCCACAGTAATTTTAACCTTAAAAGATCTCCCATACGAACCCAAAATAACAGAATCCTGAATATCAAAAGGACTGGCCACCCTCAACAAAGCCCTTGCCACCGCCATGTCCTTTCTTCTTGCCGTTGATTCATGTAAACAGACAAACTTCCCCTACCTTGAAACAGCTTTTCCAGAAATGAAACATTCCACATAATAATGGAATTCCAACAAGGTCAACCGAACCAAAGGCCATCGGAATACCTTCATCATTCAAAAGCTGGTCAATCCAGTCAAACCAGAAGGACAATTTCTCCAGTCTGCTCAACCACGCTTCCTTAAATTCTTCCACTGAGTCAAAGGTTAGGATACACGAGTTCCATGTAAATCCCCACTTAGCTCCCTAACCTTAAACTCGTCACTAGCCAGCCCCTTCAGTACTAGTTCCAGATCAATGGGTTTAATAATCCCAGTCAATGATCTTTTCACCCAGTCCCATTCATCTGAGGGTAAATGCATCTCCCACAGATTTCTCATTCCAACATCCTTACTAAGGTGCCCCTCCTTTTTATTTTTACTCGCCGTATCTTCCCTCAACCCATCAGACGAGGCTAATGCTTATATGATCTATCATCCCTCATACGGTTGAAAGACTCTGATCCAACACTTCTTTTCCATTTCGCTCTCTTCAATACCTTATCATCATCTTTTTGGGATTTCTGCTTACAAAATGCCTATCTCTGCCTCCGTATCTAGCTGCACCTACCGAAACTTTCTTCCATCTATTGAGATACCATTGACATTCGCTATCGCTTTCTTCATTCCTTCCTCCTTCGCAAACTGAACGAACGCAAACGTATGGTCTCTATAATTTGGCTTGTTATAATTATTCTGGATGTAAACTCGCATAACACTACCTTGCTGACGAAAAATATCCCTTAATGTTCTCCAAGTGACTCTCTTGCTAAGATTGTCTACAAACACCGTCCAATCCTCACCAGAGGACTGTCCCCCTAAGACATTATCTCTCTAACCAGGCGTTTTCAAATTTCAAATTTCAAATTTCAGGCGATTTCAAACATCAAATTTCCATTCCTTGTAAACCACATCCACACTCCCCGGCGTCTTTCCTCTCAAACCCAGTGGTCGGCCACCACTTCGCTGCCGCGACAGTCACCGTCAATAGTCTCCGACCGTCGCTCGGCGGCATCGGAAAAGGAAGAAAAAATACACCTTTTGAATCCTCTTCACCCAAGCATAGATCGGACGTTGGTTTTTTCAAAATCGAAATAAATCGGAGTAGATCTAGAAGAAAAAATTCGCGTTCAAACGAAATTCTCCCCGTCAGACAGGAAATTAAAAAGGTTCGTGGAGTTCGTCAAATGATGATTTCTCAGTGGCGGTGCTTGCTTCCGAATTGGGTATAGAATCCCGTCCTTTCTTTTTCAACCACGACACTGAAATCGAAGACCAAGACCACTGGCTCGACTGTCCCCAGGATTTTTTCGACCTCGTTCTCCTCCAGTTCTTCCGCCGTCAGTGACGCGATAAATTCGGTAACTATATCATCCGTATCATCGGAAAGTATTTCCCGTTGAACACAGAGACTTCCTGTTTTGCTCGCTTCGAAGTCATGATCAAGGATATACTTCCACAATGAACATAAGCTGACTGATCTTCAATTTTGCCGCCCTTGTTGGCTCTACCGAGCATTCTCTGTATCTTTGAAGAAAGAAGGATTCCGATCAGTTTTCAAATTCTGCTTTGCTTCAGATTTTTGTTATAATCTGAATTTAATTGCCTTCCGAGTTGAGAATTTGGTTCGTGTGCTTGAGTTATATCGGATTTGGCGTTAAATCCAAGCTTGAGATTTTCTTCGGGTCGTCTTATGATGGCAAGTAAGGTGACTAGTTCTGCTGGGAAAAATTGTTTTACGGTGATCATTTTCAACATTCCAGAGCGTCTTCATCATAAAGGGCTTTGGCTGGTATTCGATAAACATGGAGAGGTGGTCGATTCTTTCATCCCTAACAAAAGAAGCAAGGGAGGAAGTAGGTTTGGCTTTGTTCGTTTCACCAGATTGGAGGACGCAAGGAAGGCTATCAACTGTGCTGACAGATCTAGGATTCGCGGCAATGAAGTTAGAGTTTTTTTGGCCAGATTTCAGCCCCGGAAGCTTTTTGGAGAAAGAAGTTTTCGGGTTTAAAACCAGCCGAGACAAGAGTAAAAGGGAGGATGTTGGGCATTTAGAGGCTCCCATTGTGGGGTTCTGTTGACGAGGACAAACTGCTAACTTAGAGGCAGCTTGGTAGGGTGGTGCAGAAATTTTTTAAGATGAATGAGTTGGATGCCATAATGCATAAGGAAGGCATTTTAGGCCCGAAAATCATGAGGCTAAGCGGGGTAGCAGTTTCTAATCATTTTTGAAGATGATGAGAGTAGGGATTTCACGCTGAATAATCAGATGGGGGCATTGAATAAATGTTTTGGCAAAGTAGAAGTGGGTCGGAAAACTTTCATTGCAGCAGCCGTCGGGCGTGGCTTTCGTGCAAAGGGATCCCACCGTTTTTGGAATCCCTCCACCTTCAGAAGCATTGCAGACAAATGGGGAGAACTTATCTCCATTGACGAAGGATCTGTGAATCAGGTTCTTTTGAAAGGGCTTGCTTCAAATTATTACAAACCGTCAAACACGTGTGGAAGAATCCGTTGTTTGAAAGCCGGGGACTTGTTATTACAGTTTGTATTTCTGAGTTTGAGCCTTGTTTCAGTCCCGACTCGGTCTGGGTAGACTCGTTCTTGATGGATGAGGCAGTTGCCTCCCCGTTATCTTTGGTGGGGGAGCTCGTCGGTGTCTCGCCAGTTAATTCTACCGTGGTGGAGGTATGTCTTGAGGGAGCTGGCAGAAACGAGGACTCTTCGGTGGAGAAGATTTCTGAGCGTTGTTCTGTGGATGAAGAAAGTTATTGTATGGGGAAAGAGTTAGTGGCTGCTTCTCGTCGGGTGGGGAAGTAGTGGAAAGGAACATAGGGAGGATTTTATTATGGGCTTAAGGAATTATGCTGCTGGTGTGGGATTATTCCATCGAAATTCGAGGATGTGGTGGAGCACGAGAATGTGCTGGATCAAGGGGCTAGAGAGTCAGTTTTTGAAAGCAGCGAAAGTTGTATGTCTGCACGTGATAGAGAGAGAATATTGGATTTTTTTGATTCATCCAACTTGGATGGTCGGTTAAAGGCAAAGGTGATGAAAACGTGATTAACATTATTAAGAGGCGTGCTATTAGTAGTTCCAAAGGTGTGGAGGCCCATCAGGATGGGGATGCCCAACAGGTTGGGGCGGTGGTGACAGGATGGATGGCAGAGATATATCGGGGTTAGCAGAGAAAGTTTCGGGACCCCAATTAATGGCTGATACAGCCAAATCAAGCAGCATAGAAGGTTCAATGTGTGGGAGATTTGTATGTTCTGGGAGCCAGATTATGATTCCATTTTTCCAGCTTTGGAGCCAGAGTCTATAGTTTGGTTTTCTGCCCTCTTCGTGTGGATGGAAGCTCCTGGATGTCTGTGTTTTATTTTGGATACTATGGTTTGAGTCAGCTGTCATTTTCTCTCTTTTTTAGGTGTTCTGTTTTCTGGTGCTCTCAGAGTCAAGTTAGACTTTTAGTTGGGTCAGTCCTTTAGAGGCTATTGTGGTTGATATTAGGTTGAGCTACTGTGCTGCTATGGGGTGTGGTTGTTTTATGGTGTTTTGTTTTATGTACGGGGTTGATATCTGGTTGTATTTTGGTGTTCTTATGTTCAATGAAATCCTAAGGAACTCTTTTCCTCCTTCCGCTGATTAAGGAGCTTATCTTTAAGTCTTTATAATCAAGAGGGAGGTTTTTATTGAGGCCTTCAATTCCTATCAAAAAAAAAAGTAATGTATTGGACCAAAGGGAAATGGCATTTGAAGGTTTCAACAGGAGGAAAGATATAAAAAATATTTGGGAAATGCATATTCCTTCAGAGAGCTCCAGTTGGGTGAAGAGGTCATTAACGGATTATTAAACATTCTTTTGAGTTAGAATTAGTCCAGAAGTCTCTAGTTAATGAAGGCCTTGAAGTTCAGATGCCAGATGGGGTTACGTTTGGAATTCATTTGTTGTAACCTTTAAGTCGGATGAAGAAATGTTGGATGCATGGTCGACGAAAAAAGATGAAATTACTTTTAGTTCGATAGCACCTTTATTGAATGATGATGGCATTCCAATGGCTTTTTGCCTCATAGAACTATCTGGGGTTCCATTATTATGCTGGCAAAACACCTTCTTGGAACGTTTAGCATGGAGGTGGGGAATGGTGGAAGATATCCATGAAGATACAAAAAACATAGAAGACCTCTCCACGGTGAAGATTTTGATCAGGGGTGGAGAGCCTTATGATGTCCCTGAGGGTGATAACACTTGGAGCTTATGGAAGATCTTATACAGTGAAGATTAAGCGGGTTCAGTGCTTGAGTATAATTCAGATTTTTCTAGCAAATCGCCGGTGGGAGGTTCCGATGAAATTCAAATTGGTGAGAAGATTGCTGGAGAGGAAGCTGACAGGAGTGTGTCAGAAAGTATGGAAAGTGCTGAACATTTAGAAGAACACAGCAGACAAAAGGTAGACTATGGTTTGACACAGGGAGCTCATACGGGTTTGGTTGGAGTAGGTGGGGAAAATCATATCCCAATGCTTAACAGAGATGGGAAAAGCATTAATTGTGAGGTGTCAGACTGCCAGGATATTGGGAGAAACAATTTGGGTGACTATGCCGGTTTGGGATGCAGAGTTTTTAATTTTCGGCTGATGGGTCTGAAGCCCAGTCAGCAGAAAGTGGGCAGCCTGTTTCTACAGATTTTAAAATAATTCCAGTTGGGCCAGTTATTAAATTGGATAGTTTTGGGAGAATGGACCAAAACCAATTTATAGTTCAATCTGTCAACATGGAAGAAGCAAATAATGGAGGTATATCTCATTCCAGTTTGATGCTGCGTAGTGGGGGAGTAGAGAGTTAACAACAGCAACTAAGATGATTGACTCTAATGCACATGCTGGAAAAATTATTTCTAGGGGAAGATCGCTTCATCGATCTAATTCATCTTTAACTACTAGGAGTGAGCCATTGGAAAGGAGAAGAACGGTTAGTTATAAAAGGGTGTATTCGAGATCAAGGGAGAGAAGACTTGGCCATTACCTACAAAAGAGGAAGCTTAGAAAAGCTAAAGGGTAAGGACTTGGTGCTAAATTCAGTTTGCAGTCAGTCCCAGTAGCAGATTTTAATATGGATGGTTGTGTGGAGTCTACTGTGGAGAGGCATGTTGCTGATAGTAGTTTGGGTAATACGTGTGAAGAGTGGTTTTCAGAAGGTGATGATTTAATTTCAATTCCATTACATTTATTCGAAGAGCCAAAAGATTGTTGATAAGGGAGGCATTGGATCAGGCTAGCACTTCAACAGTTTCTTCTCCAGCTTTTTCAGTTCTATTGGAGGAAGCCTTAGCTACTTGGGAAGTCAGTAAGCTTTTGGGGGTGTCTTTCAAGGAAGGGAAGTCACTTTTTTGGAAAAATTATAAAGTTGGAGGAAGATTTGGGGCTGGTTTGAGCTTCGGTTTTCTTGGCAGTTCTAGTTTTATTTTTTTTGATGATTAACCAATTAGCAATTATTTCATGGAACGTTCGGGGATTGGGAAGAAAGGAAAACAAAGATCTGTTCAAAATTTAGTTTTAAAGAAACACCCTATTTTTCTTTTGCTTCAAGAAACGAAATGGAGAAGATTCAGAGGCATATTTTGAGGAGGAGTGGTTTGAATACCCTTCAAGGGTTTACAGAATCTCCAGCAGTGGGTTCTTCTGGAGGTTTATTGAGTTGTTGGGATGAGGGCATGTTTGAAGTGGAAAATCATGTTATAAACCGAAGGTTCATTGCTACTTTTGGGAAATTTCGAACTTCACAACTTAGGTGTGGTTTTATCAATGTTTACGGTCCTATTGTTGAAGAAGAAAAAGCTTGCTTTTTTGAAGAGTTAGTTGTTTTTATGTGGTCAGAGTATTCCTCTTTGTGTGGGAGGTGATTTTAACGTGTATCTTTCAGAATAAAAGAAGATTGGAAGAGCCCAAAACAGAAATTCAATAAGAATTTTCAGTCATTTTATCCAACAGACATGTTTAATTGATTTACCTCTGCATGGGGGTAGGTTCACATGGTGTAGCAATCAGGATATACCCACCTTTGTTAGACTGGACAGGTTCCTAGTTGATGTCCATTTTTTGGAAGCCTTTCTTGAAACTATACAGTATTTGTTACCTAAGGCTGTATCATATCACAATGCCATTTTTCTTGAGAACAGTGGAGTTAGTTGGGGTAAAAAACCAATAAGGTTATTTAGTTATTTGATGGATGAAGAAGGTTTTCAGAATTTAGTTGGCTCTGCTGTACAAAACTGCAAGAGTAAACACAACAGAGCTGGAATTTTTTCTATCATGAAATCTACCAAATTGGCGATCAAGGAATGGGCGGGGAATAGAGATCAATACCCAGCTGTAGAAATTGCAGAATTAGAAGGAATATCCACTTAGCAGAGGAAAATTTCCAGCAAATGCAAGACTCTAATGGTTGTGAAAAAGCAGCAAAATTGAGGACTATGAGAACAAAATTATGGAAGCTTTATAAAACTGAAGAACATATATGGTTTCAAAAATCGAGATCAAAATGGGTGAAAGCAGGGGATCGTAATACAAGATTTTTCCATGCATGTGCTTCAGTCAGGAGAAAGAGGAATTTTATGAGTGTTCTAAATATCAATGGTGAGATTATTCAAGATCCAGCTATCATCAAAGCTACTGTTAAGGACCATTTTTTTGGAATCTATAATTCTAAGTCTACCTTGGAAGTTGAAGATTTGAAGCTGAATTTTTCCAGAATTTCTGTGGAGCAAAGTGTGTTTTTGGAAAAAAGAATTTACAGAGGAAGAAATTTGGGAAATTCTTCAATCGTGTGATAGTAACAAAGCTCCCGGACCGGATGGATTAAATATGGGCTTTTTAAGAGATTTTGGTCTATTCTAAAGGTAGATATTCTGAATTTTTTTCATAATTTCTATATGGGGAAAGATTGGGAACATGGAGTCAATCATACTTTCATTACTCTTATTCCCAAGGTGTATAATATTGGTGGATTAGATGATTTTAGACCCATAAGCCTTGTAGGAGGGTTGTACAAGATCCTTTCAAAATGTCTTTCAAGGAGATTAAGGAATTGTATTACTAGTTTGATCAGCCCAACACAGTTTGCATTTATTCTAGGTCGTCAAATATTGTATTGCTCTCTTATAGCTAACGAGGGAGTTGATTTTTGGAGGAAAAAAGGGCTTAAAGGATGTGTGTTTAAAGTGGACTTCAGAAAGGCCTATGATACCGTGGATTGGTCTATTCTTTTTACGGTTATGGATAAAATGGGATTTGGCTTCAAATGGAGGAGTTGGATCTGACAATGTGTAATAACAGCCTCAATTTCAGTTTTGATTAATGGGGTCCCTTCTCAGAAATTCCCTATGGCAAGGGGTCTCCGTCAGGGCATTTCTCTATCTCCTATGCTTTTCAACTTGGTTGGGGAACTTCTAAACTTACTGCTTTTAAAAGCAGTATCTGAGGGATTGTTTTCTGGACTGCAATTTGGAAGAAATGAGACGGCTTTTAATTTTTCTCATCTGCAATTTGCAGATGACTTAATTATTTTCTGTGAAGCTTCGAAGAACCATATTTTAAATGTTAAGAGGGTCCTAAGAGTGTTTGAACTCATTTATGGCCTTCAATTGAATTTGAAGAAAAGCATATTATTTGGTGTTAATACAGCTGCGAAGGAGGTTGAGGAGTGGGCCTCGTCTATTGGTTGTGCAGATGGGAATTTTCCCTCTGAATATCTAGGCTTGCCTCTCAGTGCATCTAGGAATTCTTCCTCTCTTTGGGATCCGATGGTTTTACAATTTAACAAGAAGCTTGCAGGTTGGAAATCTAACACTCTTTCATTGGCGGGGAGGTTAGTCTTGATTAAATCGGTTCTTTGTTCACTTCCAACCTATTATTTATCTCTTTTTAAAATTCCTTCCTCGGTTAATTCCAAACTTAATTCCATAATGTCTAAATTCCTATGGGGAGGTGGAACGGATAAAAACAAGATTCATTGGGTCAGATGGCCCAATGTGTGCAAATCTAAGGAGGAGGGAGGTTTGGGAGTGTTGAATATTATTAATATGAACAGAGCTTTACTAGGGGAAATTGTCTTGGAGGTTTGCTAATGAAAGGAATGTTGTTTGGAGGAGGTTGATATGTTCAAAATACAATCTGGATCCCTACTCTTTACTGTTCAATAACAAGATACCAGCTCAATCCTCTTGGATTTGGAGTTCAGTGGTTAATTCTCATTTTAAAGAAGACTCATTTGGCTCAAAATTTCTAAGTATGTGCAGAATTCAAGTTGGTTGTGGTCAGTTTATTCGGTTTTGGCAGGACAAATGGGCAATGGACTGCCCTCTTATGGTCTCTTTCCCAAGGCTGTTTGCTATCTCTTCAAATCAGAGTGGTAAATTGATTGATTTCGGTGAGTTTAGTTCTTTAGATTGGATTTGGAATATTCGATTGAGGAGGAATTTGGCGGATTGGGAATTTGAACTGTGGACTAATCTGATGACAATCATTTCTAATTTTTGCTTGTCTAAAGATGCCAGCGATGCTCTAATCTGGAAAGGGAGAGGGGATGGTGTTTATTCTGTTAATTCATGTGTGAAGATTTGTTCCTCGGTTTCTCAGGCGAACTCTTTTTGGAAGAAAATTTTGTGGAAAGGATTGGTGCCACCAAGGATTGAGACTTTTATGTGGCAGGTGGTCCTTCAAAAACTGCCAGTGAGGACTGAACTGGCTAAAAGAGGGGTTTAGGATATTGTAGATCTTTCCTGTCCTTTATGTAATTTGGTGAATGAATCCTCTTCTCATTTATTTTTCTCTTGTTCTGTCGTGTGGTCTTTGTGGAATAAATTTTTTCAGTATTGGAGTATCAGTTCGGTCTTTCATGGAAATGCTCAAAACTTTCTTCTAGCTTGGGAAGATCTAAATTCCAGTTCTACTATTTGGAACTTTATTCCGGCTGATGTTATGTGAACTGTTTGGAAAGTTAGAAATGACATCGTCTTCGAAAGAGGGAAGTTAGATCAAACTAATTTATTTTTCTTAGCTAGAGTAAGGCTTGCATCTTGGTTCCTAGCTAAGTTTGCATATTCGGTCATTTCTTTGGATTCCCTTATCAGTGACCCTTCCCTTGGGGATTTATGTTTCCCTCCAAACAAATCAATTGTCTCTACCATCCCTTGGTCCCCCCTCCTAAGGGCTTTGTCAAATTGAATGTGGATGCAGCTACTAGTTCTAATTGGAAGAGCAATGGAATTGCGGGTATTCTAAGAGATGAAGAAGGTCTACTTTTAGGTTCTTTTAAAACGGCTTCTGGTCCAGGTCCACCTATTCTGATGGAGTTAAAGGCTGTTAAGGAGGGTTTAAATTTCTTTCACTCAGTGAGAGGAGGTATTAAGGGTCAGTTGATTATAGAATCAGATTGTAAAATGGTAGTGGATTGGATTAAGGATGGATCTTGTTGTCCTGTTTTCTATGCCTCATTTGTTAGGGAGGTAGCTGTTAAACTCAAAGAAGTCGAGGAGTTATTAGATGGGTGGCTAGGACAGCCAATATTGAGGTTGATGGGTTGGCTAAGTCTGGTATTGGTTAATTTTACTTTGTTGTTGGGGTATTTTATTTTGGGTTTTTAGGTTGTTTGTAAGGGTTTTATCTTGTTATTGTAAATCTTATGTATCTTTATTAATAAAGTTTAAGGCACTCTTTTCCTCCTTCCTCTGATTAAGGAATTCAATATGAGTTCCTTAAATCATGAAGGGGGTTTTTAATGAGGCCTCAATTCCTATAAAAAAAAATGTAGCATTTTCTACCTTCCACTGGGTGAAGGGAAAGTATGCTAGGAATAGAAATGAAGGATAGCCTAATCAGAGCTTCCTGTAGTTTACAATGTTACATATTGTCCTGATGTGCCTCATTATCCATTTAGCCAGAATCCCTTATTTGATAAAGAACATCAGCCCCAACATGATTGGTTCATTATGCAGCCCAAATTTAAGCTCTCAAATTATGTTAACGTACTCGGATTTTCTAGCTTAGCTGACCAGACATTTTATTCTTTTATTCCACTTGTAACATAAAGTTCATCTTTAATTTCCAGTGTGGATTGAAAGTGACGAGGGAAGTAATTAAGTTTTCGACATGTAAACCATTCCAAAATTTTGAAAAAAAAAAATATTTCCATTTTCAGATTCGTCTTCAACTTGAGACACTGTTGGCAGAGAAGGCACGACTTGCTCATGAGAATTCCATCTATGCGCGTGAGAATCGTTTCCTGAGGGAGTTGTTGAATATCACCAACTCACCATGCAGGATGTTGTATATCTGGATGAGAGCACTGAAGAAGTTACCGAAGTTTACCCTTTCAAGGTACCTTCATTACCAAATATGAACTCCAGGCCTGCTGCATCTGGTGCACGACCATCTGAGGCATCTCTTGACACTAGTCTGCAAATAGCTCAGAATATCCCTGTTCACCCTGTGGCACCCCCTGAGTTTGCTGAGGCTTCCCAAAATTCTCTGTGTCCAAGCTCTCGAGCTCAATTTTAGATGGAAGAGGATGCTGAGTATGTATCATACTTTCTATATGGGCTCAATTCACATTTAGTATACATACATATATATTCTTATATATTTATATATTTCTCATGAACAATTGAAGTGTTAAAAATAGTCTTTAGTTCACCTTTCCAATTTTCTTATGAGTTACGACTCATTTATTTATTTATTTATTTGGTGGAACCAAGATATCCTCTATGTTTGTTTTCTGGTATATGAATACTAATCCTTTGTGTGTCTGTGGGCGTGTGTGTGTGTTTTTTGGGGGTGGGGGGTGTTGTCTCTTGTTATCCCTAAGGTTTGAACATGAGTTCTCTTTATGGCAATGCAATGTGTCTATAACTATGCTCAACACAGGTTGCGTTCTCTTGTTTTTTGAATTTTTTTTAATTGGTGTCTCCCCTAAGTCCCCTTGGCCCGTTGACTTGATAAATTGATGGTGTATTTCTGAAGAACATTGTGTTTTCTGCAGTACTAGGATCAATCTGAGCTTATTATTACGCTGAATAGTAAGGTTTGAAATACATGTTCTCTTAGTTTCTCTGAAAATTTTGTTTTGTTGTCGTTGCTCAAAGTACATTAGCTGTTACTGATGAATAAAGGCCAAACATCATTACCATCAACTGTCTATAGCAGCAGGACTAATGCTATGACGTGGTTTGGTTAGTAGTAGTAGGTTGATGAATTGCTGAGCCCATGCACATAGCTAGTTTTTTAACGCAATCCTTTGTTACACAAAACCAAAAATGCAGCTGAAATTTGCTAATCAAGTTATTGAAAGATTATGTTGAGTGTATGGCGTTTGGTTTCATAACAAATGTCAGATTTTTAGAACAACCGCGATTCTGGATTAGTCGATCCATTGGGAAATCATCTGATACTGGCTGTTTTCAGTTTGGTAAACCTTTTAGAAAGTGGGGTAGAAAAGTGCTTTTTAAAAGTTATCGTAAACATTAACTTTTGGATTTTTGTTTAAAAATCGAGTGTTTAGGATTGTTGTCAAAAGAAAATTACTTTTAAATAGATAAAATATCTGTTTTAGACGTTTTTGAAAATATAAAAGAATTGGCATCGCTTCTAGCCTTAAAAACACTTTTGACCTCAAAAGCACTTTTAAGGACGATTCAACTAGTACACTACAAGAATATGTTTGTTTGATTTCATCTCATCCTAGGTAAGATGTATTTTTTTTTATAAAAAATAGGGTAAGGTGTATTCTAACGGGGGCTTAGCTTTCATATGGCTTTTGTAGACATGTAAGCATGCACAAATAAATGTTTATTTTGAAAATAATATTTAAAATATATCATTTTTATTTAAATATTTAAAGTATTTAAATAATTTTTCGGTGAATATTATTATTTGTGCATATAGGAGAATATTGGTAAATAATATCATTGGTGCATATAATATATTTTTTCTTAATCAAACGTTCTTTTACTGTACAATGATAATATTCACCTACTTTGATAAACAAACATTAACATCTAAAATAAAATAATAATTTAAGCACTTATTCATCGAGGTGTGCATAATTTGTGCATATGTAAGTTGAAACTTGTATAATAATAATTTTCTAATACATCGTAATAGTGCTTTCCAATGTTAATAACCATTTCTATTATTATTTTTAGATATAATAATCATTTTTTATGAAATTAAGTATAATATTTTTCGATATTCAAATTTTCAAACAAAACATTTCAAAAACCTTAAATATGAGAAAGTACTGCAACCTAAAAATAACAGATTTTTTATGCCTAATTTTATGGATTTTAAAGGATTTTTAAGAAAATCTTAATCAATTACTTGTCTCTAAGAATGATCGTAAAAGACATTGAAAAATTACGATTTTCGACTATGATTAAAAGTAGATGCAAAACTTTTAATTTTGATGAAAATAATGAAAAAACAATTAACTTCATGTCAACACCAAATTATTATTTAATTATTAAAAATTATGGATCAATATTATAATTATTAAAGTTAAAGTTAAAATCAATTATATATTTCAATTGATATAAAATTTAACGATAAAATAAATATAAAATATAAAATTGAATGGAACTTAATATAAGTTATCCATAATAAAATCAGAATTAAAATATGGGTAAACTACGCCAATGTTCTCTGATGTTTGAGTAAGTTTTCGTTTTCACCACTAATGTTTCAAAAAGTTACAAATAGGTCACTAACGTTATCGTTTGTGACAAAATGGTCACTGGCCGTTAACAGTCGTTAAGAGGCATGACGAAAAATACAGATGGACCATTATCTGCTGAGGTGGATCGTTGACTGCCATTTTGATCGGCTCTTCTTCTTCTTCAACCCATTCCCCATCTTTTTCTTCACTTTTCTTCTTCTTTCTTTCTCTTTACTTTTCTTCTCTTTCTTTCTCTTCACTTTTCTTCATTGTTCATTTAATACCAAAATTTTTGTTCAACATGTTAAAGGTTAATCATGTGATCAGAACTAGCTAAAATCTATTGTGGATTCACCAATGAATGAAATGAGTATTTGGGATACTTTCCCTGCAGTTGTATTCTCTGGCCCCCTTGATTGAAAACTCCAGGATTCCAAGTAAAGCATATATCTCATTTGCTTTTGGATGAGATTTATCAGCAACAAGAAACTCGTGTACATGTCCATTTAGTTGTATCCAACTACAACCGGGGACTTTCTTTAGTCCTTTCTCTTTAATAAGTCTCCTCATTTTAGCAAATTTGTCCCACTTCCCTGCGGCTCCATACATGTTCTGTAACACCCCCAACCCGTATCCCAACCCGTATACGAGTCAGAGATATTACATTGACTTTTAAAACACAACTCATTACAAATAATAGTAAAATACTTGAACTTATATTACGAAAAAAATACAATAATATATACATATGGTAATATAAGTTTACCAAAATATTCAGAGCATACACAACTTAACTATTTAATTACATGCCAACATCCATTTTCATAACAAAATGACCTATTGATTAAGTTGCTTCTGATCTGATAGTTGCAGGAGTAATGTTGTCCAGCTGCTTAACCTCGATCGTCTACTTTATCGGATCCTATGTGTGAAACACTCACACGCTAAGTCATCGACTTAGTGAGGCAATAATATAATAATAATATCAATAAATATAAAGTAATTGCCAAAATGAGAGGGGTTGCAGTAATAAGATGTATGTAAACAATGCAATAACTAAAACCATGTTTCTTACAAATATACTTATCAAATTCACATTCATAAGTTCGCCTTAGTAAGTTCATTAGCCCATGGTACCATACAGAGAACCTAAGGTATGTGAGTATTGTGAGGTTGTGCACTATGCTGTCACCACAGCTCGTATAATTGCACATAAGTGCCACTTAGAATTGCACCGGAGTGCCGCGTAGAATTGCACCATAGTGCCATATAATAATGTCCATAAGGACCACATATTATTCCTTAAGAATCATATACATATGCCAAGGATCAAGTATGTGTCTCACCAGACCTCACACATGTTCCAAAGAATGCATATATGTCCCGAAGGACCACATATCATTCCTTAAGAATCATATACATATACCAAGGATCAAGTAGGTGTCTCACCATACCTCACACATGTTCCAAAGAATACATATATGTCCCGAAGGACCACATAGACCCTCTACCCTTGGCATGCCAACTATACCTATAGTTCTCATTTACATAACATGGGCTTTCACAATTTATCTAATTCATATCACGTAGACATATTATTTCCATACCTTTATCATATAACTCATATAACTTTTTCTTTCATATTCATGTCCCATAATGCATATGGTATGGATTTGTAGATGCTTAATTTGTCTGGGAAGTTAAGAAACCAGAAAAAACTAGAGGGAACGGTTTGTAGAGAGTGGGGGGTATTGTGAGTTATCAAAAAAAACTGTAAATGGAGGAAATGGTCAGTTTTGAGGGGGTTTTTTAACCACTAAAAACTATCAATCGAGGGAAGGATAGAAAAAAGGGCATCATAGAAAAGAAAGGGGGGGGAAAAGGAAGAAAAGATATAAAAAAAAAGAGCTCCTTCGTTTCTCTGGACAGAAAGTAGATAGCAGAACGAAAAAACAGTGTAAGAAAAATTTGATTTTCCGAAAAGCAATAGAAACAAGTTTTGTTTTATGTTATTCTCCCAACTGAAGGAAAGTTCACAAAGAGCAGTGTCATATTCTCAAGCCAAAAACAACACCAAATACAGAATACAATCCAACAACGAAAGCAACACATAGCATCAAAAGGGTATTCGTTTTCAATTTCCATTTTTCATTGCTTTTATAATGTTCTTGTGTGTGTCTATGTTTCAAATCAGAACCAAAACAGAAATATAAAAAGGAATAATAGTATGTTTACCTTAGATGTTTACCTTAGAAATTGGGGCCATTTCCAGTGCCAGGGTTACATCCTTAGGGCAGAAGCTTGTTAACTTAGCATCTTTGAGGCGATTTAGGAGATTTCGTTTGAAGGAATGATCTAAAAAATATGTATTATGAAAATGTTAGAAACGAAATTTGTTCATTGAAATGAATGCTATAATGAAATTTTTTACCTTACTTCTTCGTCGATATACTTACTTCCGTTGTTGGGACTTTGAGCGATGGAGGTTTGTGATGGCTGTTTTGCTTCGGTTAGGGTTTCGTTTAGGATGTCATAGAATATAGGTGGTCGGTTTAGCCATTTTCAGTTGTACTAAGTGGTGGCCGGTGGGGACTAAGGCTTTTGGGAGTCTCGGCTGTGGGAGAAGAAGGAAGCTATAGTGAGGGTTTATGCTCGGTTTAGGGGATGAGAAGTTAGTTGAAGAGAGATGAGGGTCGGGTATGGTGGTTCAAGGAGAAGAGCGACGCTGTTGTTGGTTAGAGGTTGGTCTGGGTTTCGTCGGACCACGGAGGTCGAGGTTTTAGGTGAGCAGGGAAACGGTTCCATTAGGTTTCTGTCGAGAGAAGATGGAGAAGAATGGAGCATTACGGCGTTGTAGGGGTTGGGCTTAACAGAAAGAAGGTTTAATTTTTAGGTTAAATCTTAGGTTTTAATTAACAGGGATAAAGCGACGTCGTTTAGGTGTTTAGAGTACCCATTTCACGTGTGGGTTATCCACAAAGTGAGCCATTCAACTTTCAAGGTCATGCATTCTGATCCTGAAGTCGAATCTTTTATGTTTTAATTCTGTCTTTTTTATTTCATGAACATTTGAATTTAGTCCTGGACACTAGTATATTTATTTTCCATTTACTTATACATTTGGCTCATAATTCTCTTCATGTTATATCTTAGTGCTTGAATATAATCTTTTCTGTTTTTTTTAAACTTAGTTATCAATTGTTACATTCATTTAAATTTAATCACCACATTTATGTAAATATACATTTTTTTAAAAAAAAAAATTTGGTTTAACATATTAAGTTTTTGTTTTTACATTTGAGTCATATTTATACGTTATATGTTAATAAGCATTGTTTATATTTTAATTTTAAATATTTTTTTTATTTTTATTTTATGATATTTTTAATTTAGTTTAATTAATTTTTGGCATGACATATTTTTTTGCATAATTTGTATGATAACCTCATTTGCATAACTCGACATATTACATAATTAGATTAAGGGTAATACCCTTTTAATTTAAAATTATTGTAAGTGGACAGTCATAACTGATTTGAGGTCCGCTTTTAATGATTTTAAAATAAAAGTGTATCCCGAAAGTGAAACAAAAAAAAATGATTTGTCACCTAAAATTTGGGAATGAGAGAAAAAGAAATGTTCGTTTATTTAAATATATCGAGAAAAGGTTGTTATATCTTTAAGATCTGGTCTCGATATTTGTAAATAATCGAACATTCTTTATCTTTCTAAAACGACTCGGTAATTTTAATTTAATTTATTTGAGTGCTTTTGAATGTTTTAAATTTACATTTTTATTTTATGGGATCAAAAATCAAATTGAATTCGAATTTGTAAAGTTCAATGCAAGGACGTTAATTAATCGATTAGGTACCGATTTAAGGCGTTGTGGGGGTGCTAATCCTTCCCCACACGTAACCGACTCCCGAACTCGGATTTTGGTAACGCATACCTCAATTTGTTGTTTTAATTAAAATTAATTTTTATTTAAAATGACAAAGCATTTTTGGGTGCCCAATCACACCCTAATCAAAGATTGGTGGCGACTCTTTGAACCGTATTTTTTGATCATAAAGGAAATCCAAAAATTTTCGAAACGAGAGGTCTTTTAAATCGCATTTGTTTTTTTTAATTAAAAAGAGATAATTAAGAATTAATGTGGTTTTCAAAATCTCACCTTTAAGGAAAAATCGTTTCGACAGCTTGGCGACTCCGCTGGGGACCTTTTTTTTAGAGAGTCAAGCCGATAGTCGATTAATTAATTGTCTTTGCAATTGAAAATTACAAATTCATTTTAATTTGATTTTTGATCCCTTGTTTGGTTTTTAATAAGTTTTGTTTGCATTTTGATTTCTTTAATTTAATTTGATTGACAATTAAATAGTTGTACTGATCTGTTTGCTAATGATTTCAGAATAATTGTGTGTTTTGGGAATTGATTTTGAGTGTTTTTATTGTTTGTTTTTTCGCTTTTCCTCACACACTGCACAGCTGCATTGTCATAACATGAGCTAAAACCCCGCTCCGTCCTATTTAAGTAGGAGTGAGAGACTATGCCCTCGTGTGGTTTTCACCTCCGCATGGGATAGTGGATCGCTCCTGGAGCTCACGCCTTATGGTCCTCGTGATGGTAATCACCTCCGCATGGACATAAGGAGGTGTGTTCCCTTGAAATTGAACTCGATCCCCTAAAGCCTGTGAGGGGCCAGGATTGAGGGTTCGGCAGCCCAAGGGGGCACCGACAAGGACAATTCGAGAACCTCTTACTTTAGAACCTAACCCAGCATATAGTGAACGTAGAGCCTGAACTTAGGTCGAACCAAACCCGAATCTTAAGAATCCCGTGAGGAGGGTACACAAGGAAAAGCTTTTTTGAGTCATTTATTTTCATTTTTTGAATAAATGCTTGCGAACTAGATATCATGCGGTTAGGTTTATTTTTCGAACAAGCATGCGAACTAGATATCATGCGGTTAGGTTTATTTTCTGAATAAGCATGCGAATTAGATATCATGAGGTTAGGATTTCTTTTTGTGGATAACAAAGCATGGGGGTAGATATCATATTGGGTAGGATCTGATAAAGCATGATGGGGTAGTCAACATATGTGGGTAGGATTTTTGAACAAATTATTATCCTGAATTAATTGCTTCATGTTTACTAACCGATCTTTTGTTGTTTTTGCCTGGTTTCTTTTCTGTTTTGCATTGCATTGTCCATTACATGGTGTTGATTTGGGATCGATGTCCATATAGAAGGCCAGTAATATGGAACGAACGGCTCAGAAAGATGTTGAAGATAATGCAGATGTTTTGAGGTGGTCGGAACAGTCCCAACTGACCAATGGGGACAGCGTAATGCCTGGATATGTGTCAGAGTTATTTGGTTACACTCACATCAACGTGCGTCAGAATGCTCTAAGTGAGCTAAAGGAGATATGGGGAAGATGGACAGTAGCCGATAAGGAGATGTTTTATCAGTTGTACGGCGATATTCCTTATCTTCTGGATGTTTCTATTGACCGAAATCTGTTTAGAGCATTGGCACAGTTATGGAACCCGGCTTATAGCTGTTTCACATTTGGTAGAGTGGATCTAACACCAACAATAGAGGAGTATCAAGCTTTGGTCCGTTGTTCGAGGTCACAGATGGATAGAGTATATACCAAGCTGCCAGTCACTCCTTCGTTTAAGAAGAAATTACTATTGATGACCGGAATGAGTGAAGATTGGGTAATCAGAAACATTAAGAAGAAGAGACAGTGAGTGCATCTCTTGGGCTGCTCTGAAAGAAGTAATTGCTCATCATCCTGATAAGAGAAAGAAGCTTGACTTGTTTGCTTTAGGGATTTATGGGCTCGTTATTTTTCCAAAAGTGTTAGGATATGTAGACGTATCAGTTGTTGACCTGTTTGAAAGATTAGACAAGCGCGTGGATCCTGTTCCAGCTATTCTAGCTGAGACGTTCCGGTCTTTGAGTTCTTGTAGGCGCGAGGGAGAAGGACGCTTTATAGGATGTGCGCCTTTGCTGCTAGTGTGGATTTTGAGTCATTTCAAACATGTTGAAAGGGCACCAGGACGAGTATTTTTAGACGGTTTCTCACCTTTGAAGGATTTTCTTTCTAAAGAGTGGCCTGGGGGTTTTACCGAAGAAAAATGGATGGTTATCTTCAAGGATATCAGAGATGGTGATATTTTGTGGTGAGCTTCGTGGAATACCTCTTCGGATATACTTTACCGATGTGGAGAGCGAGATTGGGTTCCTTTGCCAGGTATATGGGGTTCTGTTGGATATGCACCGCTACTAGTTTCCAGACAGTATGGGTCAAGGTAGTTCATTCCAGCCACATGGGACTTGGTAGGGTCGGATTTTGCATTCAAAGGAGATCAGTATAAGGGTAAAGTTAAAGGGGTTGCTGAGGCCTGGAAGTAAACTCGTCGCGTGAATTTATTTACCTCGAGTTGTCTCAAGAGTACGAGCAGTGGAGAAGCGGTCAAGTAAATGACAATATCCCGATGGTGAATCCTGAAAATATTCAGCCGGTGGAGGAACAGTTGAGAGTGGTGCCATCTCCATTAGAGTTAGTCAAGCGTGATTTCGAAGTAGAACGGAGACAATGGAGAATGACTGTGCAGAAGCTAGAAGATGAAGTGTATCAAAAAGGATTGGAGATTGACATTCAGAAGAGTAGAGCAGATCGAATTAAAAAAATAGAGAAGCAACTTCGACTAGACTTTGACGATCTTCGGTCAACTTATCAGCGAATGGTAAAAGCTCAAGTAGGTTCTAGCTTGAGTAAGTATGTCGAATTGAGGCAAGAGGTGGCGAGCCTCAAAAGAGTAGCCGGAGAGAGTCAAGAAGAGCTCAAGCAAAGCAGGCACCAAGTTAAGATTTTATCGAAAGAAAATGATTCTTTAGAGCAGCGGTTACAAGAGAGTCAAGCCCAGAATGAGAAGTTGAAGGGGAAAATTTCAAGTTTAGAGACTGCATTACGACGATACCGAAGCGGGGAAGGTAGCTCGAGCCGTGGGGAGGTTGAAAGTTTGAAGAGACAAGTGAGCGAGCTTGAAGCCATGGTTCAAGAGTTTCAGAGGCAAGGAAGTGAGTTATCGATAGTTCCCTATGAGGGAGATATACAATGGCGTTTTCGATGGGAGCGAGCTCAGGCGAGAGTTAAGCAAAGAGAGGAATTTATTGCTTGTTACCTAGAACACGCGCGAGGAATAGCTCAATATTTGGTCATTCTATCTGAGGAAGCTGCTGATGTAACTGAAGAACTGGATCCAGAGGCTGAAGAAAATCAGAAGATTGTAGAGTTACTAGCACACGTACAAGAAATAGGAGAGATGGTGCAAATTTATTTGTGATATGTTTCAACTTTGTAATTGAACGTCGTTCTAATATAAAGAGTTGTTCTAAGGAGTCGTTCCAGGATCAACACCCTGCATTTTGCATATGCATTTTTAATGCATTTAATTTTTGCATCGCATTCTATTCATTCATAATCATATATTTTATATTCATTAATAAATATCAGCGATAACAAAATGACTCTGTGACAGAGTAATACTGGAAAATCTCAAGCATATCTACAGAACCAGGAAGAAAGTTATGGAAGACAAACTTGCCCAAATTGAGAAGGCTCAGTCGGAGTTACAAGATAATATCAAGAAAATGCAAGAAGATATGATGAATGCCCAAAAGCAGATGTTTGCCAAGTTTGCGAGTATGTTGGATGGAAGAAATCCAGAACATGGGAAAAGCCCTATGCCAGAAGGTGTAACTGAAGACCCACTTCATCATTCAGGGTTAACCCCAGAACAATCTCAGAATGTTCAAGTGACCCCTGTTCATGTCGGGAAGGTGCACATTAATCCAGTCGGTGCTTCTGTTAACGTACAGCCTGGATCTAGTTCGTATCAGGAAGAACATCAATATCATCAAGTTCCGGACCTTGATGAAGAAGCCAAGAAGGACCAAAACAATCTGTTGGAAGAGAAATGGAAGCAGTTAGAAAGAGAGGTCAGAGCCATGAAGGAAGATACCAGTGTCTATGGATTCGACGCAAAGGAGTTAAGTCTAGTTCCTGATCTGGTCTTGCCTCCAAAGTTTAAAGTTCCTGACTTTAAAAAGTTTGATGGTACCAGGTGCCCCTCTGCACATATCACAATGTTTTGTAGAAAGATGACCGTATACATAGGGGACGATCAATTGTTGATACATTGCTTTCAGGAAAGCTTAACTGGCTCGGCAATCCGATGGTATAACCAGCTGAGTAGAGCTAATATTAAATCGTGGAAAGACTTGGCTAAGTCCTTTCTTGAGCAATACAAACATGTGAAGGATGTTAGGCCCAACAGGATGATGTTGCAAGGAATGGAAAAGAAGTCTAACGAGAGTTTTAGACAATATGCTCAAAGATGGAGAGATGTAGCAGTGCAAGTCCACCCGCCATTGGAAGAGGAAGAAACAAATATGCTTTTTGTCAACACCTTAAAGGCTCCTTTTTTCTCGCATCTTATTGGTAATCCTTATCGAAGTTTTGCTGATGTAGTTACGGCGGGAGAAATGATTGAAATGGCTGTTAAGAGTGGGAAGCTCGAGGGAGGAGAGTCTAGTAAGAGGCCACCAATGAGGAAAAAGGAAAACGAAGTCAGTAATGTGAGGCAGTACGATTCTAATAACATCACTGTTTCCCGTCCTCAAGGAGCAGGGTCGTCAACACAAAATGATAATAGACAAGGGGCAAGGGACCAGAGGAGAGTGAGGCCTCAATTTGATCCAATTCCGATGACTTATAAGAAATTTTTTCTGATTTTGTATGATCGGCATGTGATTTCGCCATATCACGTGACACCAATGCAACCTCCTTTTCCCAAATGGTATGATGCTAGTGCTCAGTGTGAGTACCATGCAGGGAACCTCGTACATTCCATTGAGAATTGTACTGCTTTTAAGAAGGTTGTCCAAGCTTTGAGAACGAGGAATGTCATCAACTTTGGTGACAGTGAGCAGCCGAATATAGCTCAGAATCCGTTGCCAAGCCATGTAGGGGCAGGAGTTAAAGCGATTACTGAAGATAAGGGAAAGAGGATTGTAAGGAATGTTAGTGAGGTGGTATCACCTATGAGTTGGGTGTGGTGCCAGATGGTCAAGGTAGGATTGTTGAAGCCCAGTTTGACAGGTGAACAGTTTAACAGTGGAGAGGCATGTCTGTATCATAACAGTGAAGGACACAATATTCAACAATATCCTGACTTCCTATCTTTGGTACAAGACATGATGGACAGTAAAGAAATTGAGTTCTTTAGAGAGATTGTTGAAGAAGAGGAAGCGGAAGTTTACGCTTCAGAAGGATCGTCTAAAGGGGTATACAATGCCAGTTATCCCCTAATTATTACTCCCAAAAATCGAGTTGCTGAGAAGGTAGCCCCGAAAGTGGTTATTACACCTCCATCTCCATTCCCATATCGGGATAATAAACAAGTGCCTTGGAGATATGATTGCCAGATGGGAGATGTAACAAAAGAGAATGAGGAAATAGATGAGGTAGGACGCTTTACTAGAAGCGGTAGGTGTTATTCTCTTAATCCACCTAAAGAGTCTGAGAAGAAGGTTGCAGTTGATAAGGGGAAAAAGGTTGATGTGCAGATAGAAGAAGATAAGCCTGTTATCAATGAACCAGTAACCGAGAGTGAAGCGGTAGAATTTTTGAAGTTTCTGAAACACAGTGAATACAGTGTTGTGGAACAGTTACACAAGTTGCCTGCCCGTATTTCTGTTTTATCATTACTTTTGAGTTCAGAGGCCCATAGGAATGCTCTGTTAAAGGTTTTGAACCAGACTTTTGTTCCGAAAGAGTTTCCCATTGAAAAGTTGGATCGGTTAGTTTCTAATGTACAAGCTGATAATTTTTTATCTTTTTCTGAGGATGAAATCCCTTCTGGGATGATGGGTAGTCAGAAGGCTTTGCACATTACAGTTAAATGTAAAGGGCATGTGTTGTCCCGGGTCTTGGTTGATAATGGTTCAGCTTTGAATGTGATGCCTTTAGTGACTCTAAAGAAGCTTCCATTAGATAGTACACTTATGAGAACCTGTCAAAGTGTGGTTCGAGCTTTCGATGGGACTAAAAGATAAGTATTGGGCAAGATTGATGTTCCTCTGAATATTGGTCCAGCAACTTATGAAGTAGAATTTCTCGTAATGGACATTATGCCTACGTACAATTGTTTGTTAGGAAGGCCTTGGATTCATCAGGCCGGTGCAGTTCCGTCCACATTACACCAGAGACTGAAATTTGTGATTGATAGAAGGTTGGTATGTATTCATGCTGAAGAGGACATTATTGCTTCTGTTTCTACTACTGCTCCGTATATTGAAGTTGATGAGCAAGCCGTCGAGTGTTCTTTCAGATCGTTAGAGTTTGTCAATGCTACGTTTGTGGCCGAAGGCAAGAAGATACCAAAGCCTCGATTGTCAAACTGTACCAAGATGGGGCTTAAATTGACTCTTGGAAGAGGAGCAAAAGTTGGAAAGGGTTTAGGCCGACAGTTGCAAGGACCGGTGAATCCCATATGCCCTATTACTAAAAAAGATCGATTTGGTTTGGGATATCAGCCAACTTCGAGGGATAAGATGAGGGGAATTAAGAAGGGCCAAGAAATCAGAAAGGCCAGATTGGCTGGTGAAGACCTTAGCTGGGAACCCATGACCTTCCCGCCGTTGAGTAGCATTTTCATGTCTGGGGGGCATATGTTTCAAGGGAATTCAAGGAATACTGAGATGATGGTTGAGAATGCCTTGGGAGATTTAAGCATTAATGTTATAACTGATGATGAATCCGAGGAAATGAGAGCTATGGGCATTTATCCTGCACCACCGGGCTTCGTGTTGAACAATTGGACCGCGGAAGAATTGCCTGTAGTTTACAAATCTGTTACAGAGTAATGCACTGGAACTTTCTCCCTGTTGTTCATACCCTGGGGCAATAGGTGATTTTATGTAAAGGGTTAAGCTGTTTGTTTTTTCTTGCTTTCAATAAAGGATGCATTCTGTTAGTTCCAAATGGCAAACATTCTCCCATCCATTTCATTCATTCATTCTTTGTTGTATATATGTATGTATTTATTTCTTTTTATTTATTTATATGGGAAAAGATCCTCCCATATGTATATATGTATATATATCTTCTCTTTCATTATTTTTTCAGGAGCTCAAATATCAATAATATGAATGCCAATGACTCTGACCCGGAGATTGATTTCGAGAAGCCTATATGTCAAGGGGAAATCGAAGATTGTGATGATGATGAGGGATGTGAATTACCTTCTGAATTGCTGAAAATGGTGGATAATGAAGATAAACAGATTCTACCTCATAAAGAGCCTACTGAGATTTTGAATTTGGGGACAGATGAGGATAAGAGAGAAATAAAGATTGGTACCACTCTGTCAGTTGGAGGTCGACATGATTTGATAGAATTGCTTCAAGAATACAAAGATGTGTTTGCTTGGTCATACGAAGATATGCCGGGTTTAGATACAGAGTTGGTTGTTCACAAACTACCAATAAAACCTGAATGTAAACCGGTACAACAAAAACTGAGAAGAATGAGACCCTGAGATGTTGCTCAAGATTAAAGAGGAAGTGAAAAAACAATTTGATGCCGGGTTTCTTAAAGTGGCCAAATATCCTGAATGGGTAGCTAATATTGTCCCAGTACCGAAGAAGGATGGGAAAGTTTGAATGTGTGTTGACTACAGGGATCTCAACCGAGCTAGTCCAAAAGATAATTTTCCTTTGCCACATATAGACACTCTAGTGGATAATACTGCTGGAAATTCTTTGTTCTCTTTTATGGATGGTTTATCTGGCTATAATCAAATTAAGATGAACCCTGAAGATATGGAAAAAACGACATTTGTTACCATGTGGGGAACGTTTTGCTATAAAGTAATGCCGTTTGGACTGAAGAATGCAGGGGCAACATATCAAAGGGCCATGGTGACGTTATTTCACGACATGATGCATAAAGAGATAGAAGTTTATGTCGATGATATGATAGTCAAAGCCAAGACAGAGGAAGAACATATTGGGAATTTGAGAAAACTTTTTAAAAGACTAAGAAGATGCCAGCTAAAACTCAACCCAAATAAATGTACTTTTGGGGTGACATCTGGGAAGCTGTTGGGATTTGTAGTGAGCCGAAAAGGAATTGAAATAGACCCAGATAAAGTAAAGGCTATTCAAAACTTGCCACCCCCACGAACACAAAAAGAAGTCAGAGGATTTTTGGGGAGATTAAATTATATAGCTCGGTTTATTTCACAGCTGACAGAAAAGTGTGATCCCATATTTCGCCTTCTTCGCAAGAATAACTCAGGAGAATGGAGTGAAGACTGTCAAAGAGCTTTTGAAGCAGTGAAAAGATATTTGTCGAGCACTCCAATCTTAGCACCACCCATCTCAGGCAAACCCTTGATTCTTTATTTGTCAGTTTATGAAAATTCAATGGGGTGTGTGCTGGGGCAACGTGACCAAACTGAGAAGAAAGAAAGGGCTATTTATTATCTCAGCAAGAAGTTCACTGAATGTGAGACAAGATACTCACCCGTTGAAAAGTTGTGTTGCGCTTTAGTATGGGCTACCCGAAGGCTTAGGCAATATATGTTGTATCATATTACTTGGCTTATATCCAAGCTTGATCCCTTGAAATATCTAATGGGTGTGCCTACATTATCTGGAAGATTAGCTCGTTGGCAGATCTTATTGTCCGAATTTGACATCCAGTATGTAAACCAGACGGCAATTAAAGGAAGTGCTATAGCAGAATTCATTGCAAGCAGGGCTTCGGAAGAATATGAGTCGTTGAGCTTTGATTTCTCAGATGAAGATTTAATGGCTATTTCGGTAGAAGAAGCAGTGGCATCCACTAGCAAATATTGGAAGTTGAACTTCGATGGTGCTTCAAATGCCATGGGACATGGAATTGGGGCAATTTTGGTCTCACCAGATGGAGAGCATTATCCTTTCACCAGTCGGCTTAATTTTGATTGTACTAACAATATGGCCGAGTATGAAGCTTGTGTTCTGGGTATTAGAGCTGCTGTTGAACGCAAAGTAAAAATGCTCAAGGTGTATGGAGATTCAACTTTGGTAATCTACCAACTCAGGGGAGAATGGGAGACAAAAGATCCTAAGCTTGTAGAATACCGTAAGTTGGTTATGGAACTTGTTGAAGAATTTGAAGAAATAACTTTCAATTACCTCCCCAGAGAAGAGAATCAGATGGCAGATGCCTTAGCCACACTGGCAGCAGCGTTTAAGATGAACGAGCATTCAAATATGATGCCCATTGAAATGAAAGCTTATGAGTATCCAGCCCATTGTTTTAATATCGAAGAGGAAGAAGATGGAAACCCTTGGTATTATGATATCTTGCAATATATAAGGTATCAGAGTTATCCAGAACAGGCCACTGAGAATGATAAGAGAACCATTAGAAGAATGGCATCAAGGTATGTGCTTGATGGTGAGACTCTATACAAGAAAAGTCTGGATCAGATCTTGTTAAGATGTGTGGACGCGAAAGAAGCCAAATTGATTCTTGAAGAAGTACATGAGGGAATATGTGGTACCCATGCTAATGGGCATGCTATGGCTAGGCAGATTATGAGATTTGGGTATTATTGGCCAACTATGGAAACAGACTGTATCAATTATGCCCGAAAATGTCACAAATGTCAGATTTATGGAGATAGGATACATACTCCTCCTCATCCGTTGCACGTAATGACAGCGCCATGGCCATTCTCAATGTGGGGCATGGATGTTATTGGACAAATTTCGCCCAAAGCTTCAAATGGTCATCGCTTCATTCTGGTAGCCATAGATTATTTCACCAAGTGGGTAGAAGCGGCTTCTTACGTAAATGTTACTCAGTCTACAATATGCAAATTTTTGAAGAATGAGATCATTTGTAGATATGGTTTGCCCGAGAGGATTATCTCCGATAATGCGTTGAATTTAAATAATAAGATGATGGACTCGGTCTGTAAACAGTTCAAAATAAAGCATCATAATTCCACCACTTATCGCCCAAAGATGAATGGGGCAGTAGAGGCGGCCAATAAGAACATCAAAAGGCTCATAGAGAAAATGACTGAGACCTATAAGGATTGGCATGAGAAGTTACCCTTTGCTCTGTTTGCTTATCGAACTTCAGTACGGACGTCAACTGGGGTAACTCCGTTTTCTTTGGTTTATGGGATGGAAGCTGTCTTACCTATTGAGGTGGAAATTCCCTCACTTCGGATTTTGTCAGAGGTAAAGCTTGATGAGGCATAATGGGTCCAAGCTAGGTATGACCAGTTGAATTTGATTGAAGAAAAGAAATTGAAAGCTATTTGTCATGGTCAGATGTACCAAAAACGTATGATACGGGCACATGGTAAGAAAGTTCGCCTTCGAGAATTCCATGAGGGAGATTTGGTGCTTAAAAGGATTTTGCCTATTCAGAAGGATTTCAGAGGAAAATGGATACCCAATTGGGAAGGACCTTATGTTGTCAAGAAGGCCTTTTCCGGGGGAGCTTTAGTCCTAACTGAAATGGACGGATCAGAATTACCATATCCAGTGAATTCCGACGCTGTTAAGAGATATTTTGCTTGAAGAAGAAATAAAAGAGAAAAAATGAAAAAATGAGAAAAAAGAAAAATGAAAAATGATGGAAAAAACAAAAAGAAAGAAAAAGAAGAAAAAATGGAAAAGGGAAGAAAACGTATGTAAAAAAAATAAAAAAATAAAAGGAGGGTTCAGAATGAAAACCCGAAAAGGGCGTCATGGAACCAAATAAGGTCTCAAGTTGAAAACCCGCAAAGGGCGACTTGAGTTGAATTTGAAATTCAGAATTCGCGCATGGTGGAGGTTCTGAATTAATTTTGGAAGTGGAAAGAGCTCCTAATATGGATAGTAACAATGACAGTTGGTGATCAAGGATGAGACTAAAGATTAATGAGTCTCGATGAAAACAACCAGAAGAGAAATTGAATGCATATGAGATTCAATACTGGTTTAGGGCATCCAATGATAGAGATTTGGGGAGTTTAGAAGTAGCTTCATACTCTTAAGCACCACAATTTTGGAAATCCTTCTGACAGAAGCTACATTCGAGATATTCTAACGGCGTGCCAGTTCAAAAGCATTTGCATTATTGATATTTGAAGATGCCTACTCTTTTGTTCTTTTGCTGTTTCCAGTTAAAAGTTTGCCATTTAGTTGCCTAAAATTCTCTGTATTTATACAAATAAAGAGATGTCTTTTCTTGATAATTTCCCTTTTGCAAACATCTTATTTTGAAAGGTTAAAACATATGGCTTAACTTGAAGTACATGAGATCATTTTGTATTATTGTGCAAAAGGTTTTGGAAAATGCAGGTATTCTGAAGTTGACAATGGTTTAAACATTTGAGCTTGTGTGGTTACGGGAAAATGAAATCTTGAAGTTCGTAGAAAATTTCAGCCATTAAAAGATGACCCTAAGAGATTGTTGTTTGTCGAGAAGTTGGTCAGGGATACTGGCGGGTTTCAAGAAAGAAATAAGTAAAGGTACTGTTAAGCCGAGAGACATGGAATTGAGATTGTTAACTGGGGTGAACTGGTCAAACGTTCTGTGCCCAAGATGAAGCCGAGTTCCATCAAGATCAAAAGGAGATAGAGTTCCTTCAAAGAAAAAAACGCATTGAATTGCATAATTGCATACATTTTAGGCATGAGTAGGGTCATGGCGTTCATAATCGCATGATGGCTTAAATATCTACAGGTTTCCCAGGGATAGTTGAAGATTGAAGATATGAAAGCATCGAGATGAAGATGGTCTTGAGATTTTGACAAAAATGATGTTTATACGAAAATTGAGTCAAAGCAGATTCAAATATCCAATAGCTCCAGACAAGTTTTCACGATGGAGATGGATTTTCAAAAAATTTCTCAACTTCTAAATTTTTTAGTATAATATTTTTCAAATATACATTCATGATGAATAATGTTTGATTTTCAGGTTTGATCTTTGAAGCAAATCATCTATAAGCCTTCACGAAAGAGTAGTGAAGCAAATTAGTTCGTTGAAGATTGAGTCCTATACTCTCTGAAGGAATAGAGAGCGGACAAGTTCGTTGAAGATTGAGTCCTATACTCTCTGAAGGAATAGGGAGCGGACAAGTTCATTGAAGATTGAGTCCTATACTCTCTGAAGGAATAGAGAGCGGACCCGTTTTGTTGAAGATTGTTCGAGTTCTGTACTCTCTGATAGAATAGAGAGCGGACCCGTTCGTTGAAGTTTGTTTGAGTCCTGCTCTCAGAAGGAATAGGGAGCGGACATGTTTATTGAAGATCGAGTCTTATACTCCCTGAACGAATAGGGAGCAGACACGTTTGTTGAAGATTGTTCGAGTTATGTACTCTCTGATAGAATAGAGAGCGAACCCGTTCGTTGAAGTTTGTTTGAGTCCTGCTCTCTGAAGGAATAGGGAGCGGACATGTTTATTGAAGATCGAGTCTTATACTCCCTGAACGAATAGGGAGCAGACACGTTTGTTGAAGATTGTTTGAGTCTTATACTCCCTGAATGAATAGGGAGAAGACACGTTTGCCAAGGATTGTTCAAGTCTTATACTTCCTGAAGGAATAGGGAGCAGGCTCGTCATTTGAAGATTTTTTCAAGTCTTATTTATCCTGACGTAACAGTGAGTGGTTTATTTTTTGAAGTTCTCATGACCAGACAAATTCGATCATCTTTTGATATTTGCTCTATTCTCGTTACACGACAATGAACAAAGAGGGGCAGCTGTAGATGCTTAATTTGTCTGGGAAGTTAAGAAACCAGAAAAAACTAGAGGGAACGGTTTGTAGAGAGTGGGGGGTATTGTGAGTTATCAAAAAAACTGTAAATGGAGGAAATGGTCAGTTTTGAGGGGGGTTTTTAACCACTAAAAACTATCAATCGAGGGAAGGATAGAAAAAAGGGCATCATAGAAAAGAAAGGGGGGGAAAAAGGAAGAAAAGATATAAAAAAAAGAGCTCCTTCATTTCTCTGGACAGAAAGTAGATAGCAGAACGAAAAAACAGTGTAAGAAAAATTTGATTTTCCGAAAAGCAATAGAAACAAGTTTTGTTTTATGTTATTCTCCCAACTGAAGGAAAGTTCACAAAGAGCAGTGTCATATTCTCAAGCCAAAAACAACACCAAATACAAAATACAATCCAACAACGAAAGCAACACATAGCATCAAAAGGGTATTCGTTTTCAATTTCCATTTTTCATTGCTTTTATAATGTTCTTGTGTGTGTCTATGTTTCAAATCAGAACCAAAACAGAAATATAAAGGAATAATAGTATGTTTACCTTAGATGTTTACCTTAGAAATTGGGGCCATTTCCAGTGTCAGGGTTACATCCTTAGGGCAGAAGCTTGTTAACTTAGCATCTTTGAGGCGATTTAGGAGATTTCGTTTGAAGGAATGATCTAAAAAATATGTATTATGAAAATGTTAGAAACGAAATTTGTTCATTGAAATGAAGGCTATAATGAAATTTTTTACCTTACTTCTTCGTCGATATACTTACTTCCGTTGTTGGGACTTTGAGCGATGGAGGTTTGTGATGGCCGTTTTGCTTCGGTTAGGGTTTCGTTTAGGATGTCATAGAATATAGGTGGTCGGTTTAGCCATTTTCAGTTGTACTAAGTGGTGGCCGGTGGGGACTAAGGCTTTTGGGAGTCTCGGCTGTGGGAGAAGAAGGAAGCTATAGTGAGGGAGAAGTTAGTTGAAGAGAGATGAGGGTCGGGTATGGTGGTTCAAGGAGAAGAGCGACGCTGTTGTTGGTTAGAGGTTGGTCTGGGTTTCGTCGGACCACGGAGGTCGAGGTTTTAGGTGAGCAGGGAAACGGTTCCATTAGGTTTCAGTCGAGAGAAGATGGAGAAGAAGGGAGCATTGCGGCGTTGTAGGGGTTGGGCTTAACAGAAAGAAGGTTTAATTTTTAGGTTAAATCTTAGGTTTTAATTAACAGGGATAAAGCGACGTCGTTTAGGTGTTTAGAGTACCCATTTCACGTGTGGGTTATCCACAAAGTGAGCCATTCAACTTTCAAGGTCATGCATTCTGATCCTGAAGTCGAATCTTTTATGTTTTAATTCTGTCTTTTTATTTCATGAACATTTGAATTTAGTCCTGGACACTAGTATATTTATTTTCCATTTACTTATACATTTGGCTCATAATTCTCTTCATGTTATATCTTAGTGCTTGAATATAATCTTTTCTGTTTTTTTTTAAACTTAGTTATCAATTGTTACATTCATTTAAATTTAATCACCACATTTATGTAAATATACATTTTTTTTAAAAAAAATTTGGTTTAACATATTAAGTTTTTGTTTTTACATTTGAGTCATATTTATACGTTATATGTTAATAAGCATTGTTTATATTTTAATTTTAAATATTTTTTTTTATTTATTTTTATTTTATGATATTTTTAATTTAGTTTAATTAATTTTTGGCATGACATATTTTTTTTGCATAATTTGTATGATAACCTCATTTGCATAACTCGACATATTACATAATTAGATTAAGGGTAATACCCTTTTAATTTAAAATTATTGTAAGTGGGCAGTCATAACTGATTTGAGGTCCACTTTTAATGATTTTAAAATAAAAGTGTATCCCGAAAGTGAAACAAAAAAAAATGATTTGTCACCTAAAATTTGGGAACGAGAGAAAAAGAAATGTTCGTTTATTTAAATATATCGAGAAAAGGTTGTTATATCTTTAACATCTGGTCTCGATATTTGTAAATAATCGAACATTCTTTATCTTTCTAAAACGACTCGGTAATTTTAATTTAATTTATTTGAGTGCTTTTGAATGTTTTAAATTTACATTTTTATTTTATGGGATCAAAAATCAAATTGAATTCGAATTTGTAAAGTTCAATGCAAGGACGTTAATTAATCGATTAGGTACCGATTTAGGGCGTTGTGGGGGTGCTAATCCTTCCCCACACGTAACCGACTCCCGAACTCGGATTTTGGTAACGCAGACCTCAATTTGTTGTTTTAATTAAAATTAATTTTTATTTAAAATGACAAAGCATTTTTTGGGTGCCCAATCACACCCTAATCAAATATTGGTGGCGACTCTTTGAACCGTATTTTTTGATCATAAAGGAAATCCAAAAATTTTCGAAACGAGAGGTCTTTTAAATCGCATTTGTTTTTTTTAATTAAAAAGAGATAATTAAGAATTAATGTGGTTTTCAAAATCTCACCTTTAAGGAAAAATCGTTTCGACAGGATTCATGTCATATATCATCATATGAACTTCGATCATGTATCAAAATATTGAATCTAGACTTATCACGAGTCTATAACTGAATAAAATACATATTCATGCTATGCATATGCACTCACCTAGATTTCTTTGTCTTTCCCTCGATTGATCCTACTTGTTGATGGTTCCGGAACTCGATTCGGCTCAATATCTACATAAGCAAAATTTTCAAGATGATTATCAGATGCCTAAGTCTTGAAATTAACCTCTAATAGCCTACCAATTTAAGGGATTAATAGTTTAGTCTCTCTTATTTCTTTTCTCTTTTTTTTATGGGGGAATCGGTTCCCCCTTGGGGGTATCGATTCCCCTCTATAGTTCTAGAAATTCATATTCGTTTGAGGGGGTATCGATTCCCCTTGAATGGGTATCGATTATCCTAGCCCAGAAATCCTATTTTGAGCTCGAAATTCACTTCATTTCAGCTTAAACCTTCATATTTTACTTCCTTTAATATTCCTAACTTCCATACACATATTTAAACTCATTCCTATTCCATAATCACTTCTTTAAACCCAAAATTCCATCATTTACATGGCATTCAAAAATCACACTAAATTTTCAAGGTGTTCTAATTCCAATTCTAACACTTCATATCCCTTAATTAACTTGATGACAAGTTAAATCTCACTTCCAATTCTTATTATGAACTCTAATCTAAGATTTCACTTTTCTACTTCCTTTCTTTAATTCTTCATATACTTCTCCTCTTGAGGTTTTAAAACAATTTAAACTTCCTTTAAGCTTAACCATTGCCTAATGGTCATGAATCAACCATAAATTCATCAAGAAATTCACTAACAAGAAAATCTTACCTTAGCTTGGGTCCCACGTATGAAGAAGAAGAAAGAAGAAGAGGACTCTGGAAGCTTGTTTTAATTTCCTACTCTTCCACGTGGTTAATATAAAACTAACCCCAATAATTATTTTGCTATGAAAAAGACCATTTTGTCCTTCTAATCTTCATTCTTTATAATTCAATCCTACACAAAATAATTCAAATAAGTCATTGAACTCTTCCATCATTCTACTTAAATCACCAAATGCTGAAACTTTACAAATTAATCACTAACCTGGCATGGAGGATGTTACAAATCTCCCTCCCTTAAGAAAGTTCGTCCTCGAATTTTCAATAAGAAAAGAGATGGGGATACTAATTCCTCATATCCTCCTCACGCTCCCATGTTGCTTCCTCTACTTTGTGATTCTTCCATAAAACTTTAACCAATGGGATAGTCTTGTTCCTCAATTGCTTAACCTCATGAGCTAAAATTTGAATCGGTTCTTCCTCATAAGTCAAATTCGGTTGTACCTCGATCTCTTCTAGGTTTACGATATGGGAGGGATCCGATTGATATCTCTGAAGCATTGAGACATGGAATACATTGTGCATCTTTTCCATTTCTGGTGGTAAAGTCAATTAGTATGCTACGGGTCCCACTCTTTTTACAATCTCATGTGGTCCAATAAACCGGGGACTTAACTTTCGTTTCCGACCAAACCTCAGTACATTCTTCCATGGAGATACCTTTAAAAACACTTTATCCCCAACTTCAAATTCAATCTCCTTTTTTTTAAGATCATAATAGGACTTTTGCCGATCAGAGGCCACTTTGAGGTTATGTTGAATTTCTCAAACTTTCTGTTCTACATCTTGAATTAAATCCGGACCAAGAACACTTCGATCTTTGAGTTCATACCAATTTAATGGAGTACGACATTTTCTTCCATATAATGCTTCATATGGGGCCATCTTTATACTATACTGATAACTATTGTTGTAAGCGAACTCTACCAGCGGTAAATACTTTTCCCATGATCCTTTGAATTCCATTACGCATGCTCTCAACATATCTTCCAATATCTGAATAGTTCTCTCTGATTACCCATCAGTCTGAGGATGAAAAGCCGTACTAAAGTTTAAACGAGTCCTTAACGCTCCATGCAAAGATTTCCAGAATCTAGAAGTGAATCGAGGGTCTAGACCAGAGACTATGGAAACATGCACTCCATGCAATCTAATAACTTCTCTAATATACAGCTCTGCATACTTTTCCATAGAGAAATCCATTATAACTGGAAGGAAATACGCTGACTCAGTTAATCGATTAACAATTACCCAGATTGATTCTCTTTTGTTCGGAGTCATGGGTAACCCCGAAACAAAATCCATCGTAACATTTTCCCATTTCCATTGAGGAATGAAAAGCGGTTACTATAATCCTGACGGAACTTGATGCTCAGCTTTGACTTGTTGACATATCAAACACTTAGGCACAAATTCGGTGATGCTTCGTTTCATCCCTGACCACCAAAATCGATCCTTCAAATCCATATACATCTTGGTTCCACCCGGGTGCATCGTTAACAGACTGCAATGAGCCTCAGTTAATATTTATTTCTTCAAGTCGTCATTGTCAGGTATTACAATTCTTCCTTTACAATATAGATTTCCATCTGACTTAATCTCAAAGTCTTTAATCTCTTTGTTCTTTACTTGCTCAATTATTTTCAAACACATTTCATCTTTACTTTGCAATTCTTCTATTCGTTCCAACCATGTTGGTTTAAGGGTTAACTCTGCACAAAGACCACCGTCTCCCGTTAAAGATAATCTTGCATCCATAGCTCGTAAAGCTGCAAACGTCTTTCTACTCAAAGCATCTGCTACCACGTTAGCCTTTTCGGGATGATAGTCAATTATCACATCATAATCTTTTAAGAACTCTACCCATCTAGGTTGCCTCAAATTCAACTCTTTTTAAGTCATCAGGTACTTCTGGCTCTTATGATCCGTATATAAGTAACAACGCTCCCCATAAAGATAATGACGCCAAATCCTGAGAGCGAATACTACAGCAGCCATTTCTAAATCATGAGTGGGGTCATTCTTTTCATGTGGTTTCAACTGTCTTGATGCATACGCTACCACCTTCCCTTCTTGCATTAATACACACCCCAACCCGTTATGGGATGCGTCACTGTATACTACAAAATTCTTGCCAGATTTCGGTTGAACCAATATCAGAGTTTCCGTCAGAATTCTCTTTAAAGCTTCAAAACTTTCTTGACATTCAGAAGTCCAAACAAACGGTACATTCTTTCTCATCATCTTTGTTAAAGGCAGTACTATCATCGAAAAATTCTTAACGAATCATTGATAATAACCGGCAAGTCCAAGGAAACTCTGAACTTCAGATACATTCTTTGGAACTTCCCAGTCCATTATAGCTTTAACCTTCTGAGGGTCTACTCTAATCCCAACTGCCGAGATCACATGCCCCAATAAAATTACTTCGTTTAGCCAAAATTCACATTTGGACAATTTCGCATAGAGATTTTTATCCCTGAGAATTTGCAAAACTAGCCTCAGATGTGCGCTGTGCTCTTTAATGGACTTCGAGTAAACCAGTATGTCATCAATAAAGACAACAACAAACTGGTCCAAATAGGGCTGAAAAATCCTGTTCATGAGATCCATGAAAGCAGCTGGTGCATTCGTTACTCCGAATGGCATTACGATGAATTCGTAACGACTATATCTCGTTATGAAAGCCGTCTTCGGAATATCTTTCTCCTGAATCTTCAATTGATGATAACCCGAACGTAGATCGATCTTCGAAAATACCGAAGCTCCTTTTAGTTGATCAAACAAGTCATCAATGCGCGGAAGGGGATACTTGTTCTTGATGGTCACCTTATTAAGCTATCGATAATCAATACAGAGACGCATTGATCCATCATTCTTCTTAACAAATAACACCGGAGCTCCCCAAGGTGACACACTTGGTCGAATAAATCCTTTTCCTAACAACTCTTGCAATTGATTCTTTAACTCTTGTAATTCTTTCGGAGCCATCCGATAAGGTGCCATTGCAATTGGAGCGGTTCTTGGCATTACTTCAATTTGAAATTCTACCTCTCTATCTGGAGGTAATCCTGGCAACTCAGCCGGGAAAACTTCAAGGAATTCTTGAACTATTGGAATCTCCTCTAGCCCTTTCTCTATAGCTCTTAAATCTATCACATTTGCAAGAAATCCTTGACATCCCTGTAGCAATAGCTTCTTAGCTGACATTACTGATATTACATTTGCTAAGGGGTTAAACTTTTCACTGCTCACACTTATCTTTGTTCCTCCTGGACTTTTCAGGGTTACCTTTTTCAATATGCAATTAACATCTCCATAGTAACGGAACAACCAATCCATTCCCAGAATCACTTCAAACTCGTCAAAGGGTAATTCCATCAGATTAGAAGGGAATTCAATTCCCTTAACCTTTATGGGACACCCCTTACAGACTTTATTCACCCGAGCACTATAGCCTAACGGAGTTGTTACTATAATCTCATTACTCGTAGCTTCTAAGGGAATCCTCAATTCCTTTACTAACTTACTTGTAATATAAGAATAATTAGAACCCGGATCAATCAGTACCAATACTAATTTATCATACAACTGAAAAGTACCTGCTATAATATCAGGGTCATCACGGTCTTCACTTGTCTTTAGATTGTACACCCGTACGATTGATCGAACTTCAGGTTGAGCAGAGAATTCAGACGGGTTCCTTCCTCTGCCTCTTCCTCGTCCTCTTTGTGAGGAAGAACCAATTCTTTCAGATGGTGCAGGCTCACCAACAATCAATGGACAATCCCGTATAAAATGTCCAGCATCTCCGCATCGAAAACAAGTGCCAGCAGCCATCCGACAAGCCCCAGAATGGTTTTTCCCACAGTGCTGACACTGTCTCGCTTAACTCGGAGTAGATATCCCAACACCAGATCCCACTGACTGCGTCTGTCTAGGTCTTGCCTGACTTGCTCCCCTAGCAGACGATGCAACTGATTCTGATCTAGCTTGTGATCGAAATCCCGAGTCTCTTCCCCTTTTTGATGGTGCGGATCTAGAAGAAGCACCCGTTCTCTTTGATGTCTGAACTCTAAAATCCCCGAATCTCTCATTCTGAGCTCTTTCAAGAGCCTTGGCACGATTAATCACCTCTTGAAACGAGGACAAATTCAATACTATCAGCATCTCTTTCAATCTAGGGCGTAAACCCTCCACAAACAATTCACAAGCCTCTTTTTCAGTAGGCACAAGCTCGGATGCAAACCTACTCAACTTGTTGAACTCACATTCATACTCATATACAGAGCGGTTCATCTGTTTCAAATTCAAAAACTCCTACTTCATCTGTCGAATAAATTGATCTCCAATGTACTTTTTTTTAAATTCATCTAAGAATAAAGACTAAGTTAATTGGTCACTGGGCATCCTCGTGGTGACGTTCGTCCACCATATTCTCGCCTGACCCCTCAACAACGAGACAACTCCATCTAACTTCTCCACTTCAGAAAAGTGGAGACCATCCAACATGATTTTTAAATCATTTAACCAAAGATCTGCCGCAACCGGACCTTCTTCGGTTTCTCCCTTAAATTCGGGAGCTCCTAAACCTCTTAACTCTTTTGCTACATTCATCCTTTGAGTTGGTGGAGCAGGAGGTTGCAGACGCGTTAGAATAGCGTCTAACGTTCTGAAGAACATATCTTGATCTTGCACAGGCACTCCTTGAGATGCCTGTTCTTCACCTTGCCTGGCCAGGGCAGGTGAATTACTACTTTCAGCAGGCCTATATTCTCCCGCTTCACTTCGGGAGCTATTATGTCCGGATATCTAATAAGAATAAACACATTATTCTATTAGCAAAACATCATACTCATACTATACCAGATCAGAAGTTCTCACTATTTGTTGGCATGTATTCCATTTAAAGACTCTATAGACTCTGGTTTATACCTAGAATCGGCTAAACCATAGCTCTGATACCATTAAATGTAACACCCCCAACCCGTATCCCAACCCGGATACGAGTCAAAGATATTAAATTGACTTTTAAAACACAACTCATTACAAATAATAGTAAAATACTTGAACTTATATTACGAAAAAAATACAATAATATACATATGGTAATATAATTTTACCAAAATATTCAGAGCATACACAACTTAACTCTTTAATTACATGCCAACATCCATTTTCATAACAAAATGACCTACTGATTAAGTTGCTTCTGATCTGATAGTTGCAGGAGTAATGTTGTCCAGCTGCTTAACCTCGATCGTATACTTTATCGGATCCTACGTGTGAAACACTCACACGCTAAGTCATCGACTTAGTGAGGCAATAATATAATAATAATATCAATAAATATAAAGTAATTGCCAAAATGAGAGGGGTTGCAGTAATAAGATGTATGTAAACAATGCAATAACCAAAACCATGTTTCTTACATATATACTTATCAAATTCACATTCATAAGTTCGCCTTATTAAGTTCATTAGCCCATGGTACCATACAGAGAACCTAAGGTATGTGAGTATTGTGAGGTTGTGCACTATGCTGTCACCACAGCTCATATAATTGCACCTAAGTGCCACTTAGAATTGCACCAGAGTGCCGCGTAGAATTGCACCGTAGTGCCATGTAGAATTGCACCGTAGTGCCATATAATAATGTCCATAAGGACCACATATCATTCCTTAAGAATCATATACATATGCCAATGATCAAGTATGTGTCTCACCAGACCTCACACATGTTCCAAAGAATACATATATGTCCTGAAGGACCACATATCATTCCTTAAGAATCATATACATATACCAAGGATCAAGTAGGTGTCTCACCAGACCTCACACATATTCCAAAGAATACATATATGTCCCGAAGGATCACATAGACCCTCTACCCTTGGCATGCCAACTATACCTATAGTTCTCATTTACATAACATGGGCTTTCACAATTTATCTAATTCATATCACGTAGACATATTATTTCCATACCTTTATCATATAACTCATATAACTTTTTCTTTCATATTCATGTCCCATAATGCATATGGTATGAATTCATGTCATATATCATCATATGAACTACGATCATGTATCAAAATATTGAATTTAGACTTATCACAAGTCTAGAACCGAATAAAATACATATTCATGCTATGCATATGCACTCACCTAGATTTCTTTGTCTTTCCCTCGATTGATCCTACTTGTCGATGGTTCCGGAACTCGATTAGGCTCAATATCTACATAAGCAAAATTTTCAAGATGATTATCAGATGCCTAAGTCTTGAAATTAACCTCTAATAGCCTACCAATTTAAGGGATTAATAGTTTAGTCTCTCTTATTTCTTTTCTCTTTTTTTTATGGGGGAATCGGTTCCCCCTTGGGGGTATCGATTCCCCTCTAGCGTTTTGGAAATTCATATTCGTTTGAGGGGGTATCGATTCCCCTTGAATGGGTATCGATTCCCCTAGCCCATAAATCCTATTTTGAGCTCGAAATTCACTTCATTTCAGCTTAAACCTTCATATTTTACTTCCTTTAATATTCCTAACTTCCATACACATTTAAACTCATTTATATTCCATAATCACTTCTTTAAACCCAAAATTCCATCATTTACATGGCATTCAAGAATCACACTAAATTTTCAAGGTGTTCTAATTCCAATTCTAACACTTCATATCCCTTAATTAACTTGATGACAAGTCAAATCTCACTTTCAATTCTTATTATGAACTCTAATCTAAGATTTCACTTTTCTACTTCCTTTCTTTAATTCTTCATATACTACTCCTCTTGAGGTTTTAAAACAATTTAAACTTCCTTTAAACTTAACCATTGCCTAATGGTCATGAATCAACCATAAATCATCAAGAAATTCACTAACAAGAAAATCTTACCTTAGCTTGGGTCTCACGTATGAAGAAGAAGAAAGAAGAAAAGGACTCTGGAAGCTTGTTTTAATTTCCTACTCTTCCATGTGGTTAATATAAAACTAACCCCAATAATTATATTGCTATAAAAAAGACCAGTTTGTCCTTCTAATCTTCATTCTTTATAATTCAATTCTACACAAAATAATTCAAATAAGTCATTGAACTCTTCCATCATTCTACTTAAATCACTAAATGCTGAAACTTTACAAATTAATCACTAACCCGGCATGGAGGATGTTACATGTTCAATAGTAAAACATAATTTCTAGCATTTTCAGGTTCCATTGTTAATAGTTTCTTGGCTGCAGATTCTGCTAACTTGGTTTCTGAGTGCAGTTTACATGCACTCAACAAGGGCCCCCACACTCAAGTATTAGGTTTGAATGACATTTCGTTGATAAGTTCTCTCGCTACATCAATACGTCCGGCGCGCCCTAGTAAATCCACCATGCAGGCATAGTGTTTTTAGTTGGGTTGGCAACCATAGATTTCCTTCATCTCCTTAAAAAAATACTCGACCTTCTTTAACAAGCCCTGAATTGACACAAGCAGTCAGTAGGCCAAGAAAAGTAACTTGATCCAGTTTCAGATTCAACCGTTTCATCTGATTATACAACTTGAAACATTGTGACCAGTCTCCATGCTTAGCATTAGCACCAATTATCGAATTCCATGTTATGATATCCTTGACATCAATTCCCTCTTCATCAAAAAGCTTTCTGGCCAAAACTATGCATCCACATTTTGTATAACCGATAAGAATTGTAGAATTAACCGATGACAGCAAATTCATATTGAGCTTCAATGAGCATCCATAAAGGGATTTAACTTGTTCTAGGGCCCCTATATTCACACATGCAGACAAGAAGTTGATAACTATAATGAAATCGACTTTAACTCCATCTATTTTCATCCTGGAGAAAAGAGAAAGAGCATCATGATTCTGGTCATGGTTTACCCATCCTTTGATCATTGAGCTCCATGAAGCCACAGTTTTCTATGCTAAATTTTCAAAAACCTTTCGAGCATAGGTTAAACAATCGCATTCATAATACATATCAATAAAAGAATTATGAACAGACACTTGATAGCCTAAATCGTTTGTCATTACATAAGCACGCAGTTGCTTGCCCCACCCAATAGATTTCAACTGCCTGATAGAGGAAATAACAGGAATAACAGTAAACATATTAACATTAATCCCAAAATTTAACAAGCACCTCAAATTATGAACAGAGCTCCATTGTTCATTTAATACTAAAATTAAATTCATTTCAATTTTCAGCTTTTTGATTCGATGCGAAAGAAGAAAAGTGAAGAGAAAGAAAGTGAAGAAAAGTGAAGAGAAAGAAAAAGAAAAGTGAAGAAAAAAGATGGGGAATGGGTTAAAGAAGAAGAAGAGCCGGTCAAAATGGCGGTCAACGATCCACCTCAGCAGATAACAGTCTAGCTGTATTTTTCGTCACGCCTTTTAACGGCTGTTAACGGCCAGTGACCATTTTATCACAAACGATAATATTAGTGACCTATTTGTAACTTTTGAAACATTAGTGGTGAGAATAAAACTTACTCAAACATTAGTGACCATTGGCGTAGTTTACCCTTAAAAATATAAAGGCGGGAGCCTACGCCGACTTAAAAACTAAAAGGAGGAGAAGAAAAGAAGTAAAAACGAAAAGGGGAGGAAAATGGAGGCGTTTGAGAAATCACCCGTGGGGCAAGACACTGGAATGGACGAGAGCGATACTGTTGAAAACCCTAAAACCAGTCTGAAATCCAGCAGCGATTCAGAAGATGAATCAGATCAGAAAGAGAAGCTCTTAACCCTAGAATACGAGCTCTCCACCAATCCTTCCAACTACGATGCCCATGTCCAGGTAAACAGTACTTTTCCTTGTTCTCCTTTGTTAAACTAAACTTAAACATATTATCCTACAGTTCTACTACTAACGATGCTATCATTTCCTGTAATTTTTATTTATTTGATTCGATTTCACAGTACATAAATCTTTTGAGGAGAAGTGGTGAAATAGAGAAGCTGCGGGAAGCAAGGGAAAATATGAATACATCGTTTCCACTGAGTCCTGAAATGTGGATAGAATGGGCTAAGGACGAAGCTTCTCTTTTGAATGATTCCAATTTCGAGTCAGTCGAGAAGCTTTACCAGAGAGGCATCTTTGAGTATCTGTCTATCCCCCTTTGGTGTGAGTACCTAAATTATGTGCAACGACATGATAAAAAAGTGTGTGATTGTTCAGCCGATGGGATTTCAAAGGCAAGAAATCTGTTTGAGCGAGCTGTCACAGCTGCTGCTCTGCATGTTTCTCAAGGCTCTCTAATATGGGATGCATATACCCAATTTGAGCAAGCTATTTTACTAACTATTGACCAATCCGACATCCAGGTCTCAGCATGATACCATTTTCATTACACTTTAAATACTTTTCTGATCAAGAACATTTTTGAGTTGGACTTCTGGTTATCCATTTATTGTTCAGGCCAAAGAAAAACAGGTCCAGCGCATAAGGAGTATATTCCATCGGCACTTGTCTATTCCCCATGCTAACTTGGAGTCTACTCTTCTAGCCTACAAGGCATGGGAGGTGGAGCAAGGGAATTCTCTTGATGCTGAATCCGGCAATGTTTTTGGGATTTCTTCCCATGTTGCTTCGGCTTACCAGAAGGCAGAGGAGATGTACAATGCCCGTGCACATCTTGAAGATCAGATTACTAGGCAGGATGTATCCGAGTCTGAAAGATTTCAACATTACATGGTATATATATATATATATATCATACTCTAAAGTCTCTTTCGTGGGGAAGTTCATTTATTCAGTACCAAATCTGATGTCAAATTTGATTTCATGTATGCTTTAAGGCACTGTCTCTCCTTTCTTGTGAGACTAAATATTTGGTTTTCCTCTCTACCCTATTGTAGTGTTGGCATTAATGCCATTCTGCCCAGTTAAATTGACTAATAAATTTTTTTATTGCAGAGCTACTTAGATTTTGAAAAATCCTGTGGTGATCCAGCCCGTGTTCAGATTCTGTATGAACGTGGCATAACTGACTTTCCTGTATCAAGTGATCTCTGGCTTCATTATACTCGCTATCTTGATAAAACCTTGAAGGTTTTTGGTTTTACCTGCTATTAGTCAATTAACCATTAAAGTTCTTGCTTTTAATTTTGCAAGTTATAATTGAGTTTGCCATACGAGATACTGTTCTTTCTTATCTTTTTGTCCTTTTAGGCAGGAAATGTTGTGAAGGATGTTTATTCCAGGGATACAAGAAGCTGTCCTTGGGTTGGAGAACTTTGGGTTCGATATTTGCTGTGTTTGGAGCGTGGTCTTGATTCTGAGAAAGAGATATCTGCTGTATGTTCTGTTTTTCAAAGATTATCTCTTCTTCTCTCTGTCTGGAGTCTGGACTGCAGTGAACACATCAAATAGTTGTTCAAAGTTTGATCTGTAGTAATCATTGGGGAACTTATAGCTCCTGCATATAAATACATGAATTTTGACTTGTAGCTTTAGGAAATTCTTAAAAATCAGTTTAACAGGGAAAAATGAGTATGCATTTTTTGTTTGTTCTGGTCAAGTATTGCACTAAGATTTTACTATGAGCTCAAAAGAGGAAGTGATAATGTGGAGAGAATTTTTGGGAGCCTACCAAAAACAACAGTTCAGTTACAAAATCCTGTGTGCTACTTTGTGAACATGATTTTGTCTCTCGGTTCCCATCATCATGTAATATGATCTTATATCCGCATCCAACTGATGCCATCACCTTTTCTTGGTGGCTTTAGAACTGATTTCGGCACTTTGGCTTTAGAGCTATTAGTTATCTATTATAGTTTCAGGATTTTTTAAAAGGAGATTTCCTTGACTTGTATGTAATGGGGAATGTGTAAAATGCTTTTATTTTTTATGATTCTATTTAAGGCTATTTAATTGATTTTTTCTTAATTTTATTTCAGGCATTTGAGAAGTCCCTCAAATGCACGTTTTCAACCCTTGAGAAGGTATGGATTTATTCATTGATTTATCTATATTGTGAATCCATTCGACACTGTTCATGTGTTGTACTTTTTATCTCTTTTGCTTGTTATAGTACCTTGATTTGTTCCTCACCCGAGTAGATGGCTTGAGGCGTAGAATTTCATCAGATAGTGGAGATGATTCGTTGAACCTTTCAATTATTAGGGAAACTTTTCAGGTTTGAATGGGTACTTATTCATCTCCATGTTTAAAATGAATTTCATAGTTAAGGAAGTCTGAATCTGATCGAAGGTTATCCAGTACATTAATGTTATGTTTGATAGGAGTGTTATTTATTCCTCACGTTTTAATACATGAGTTAGTAATAAACTAACTTCACTTAATAATTTTTAGCCACTCACATGATTTAGTTTGATCAAAGAGAAGGAGTATATATTACTTATTTTGTATAAGTATTATTTTCTACTTGATTTTTTACTCATTTTTAATTTCAAGTTTAGAATTGTTCTGATTCTTCTCAATGCTTTTACAATCTATTTTTGAACTCATGTAATGATTAAGCTTTTACTTGTGTTAATACTTTTGTTGCCAAATGTTATGTTAAGTTCAGTGCCTTGTTAAGAGTTATTGTAATTGTATGTAAAAGCACTTTGGAATTCATAGTCTTCATGATGTATGGGCTAGTAATACGTCCCTTTTATAGGCGTGAGTTTTACTCTGTGGTCTTCCTTTCAGCAAGCAGCAGATTACTTATCACCGCACATGAAGAACACTGTTGGTTTCTTGCATTTGCATGCTTATTGGGCTCGTTTAGAGCTGAAATTGGGAAATGATTTAAATGCAGCTCGTGGTGTTTGGGAGAGCTTGCTTAAAAGCTGGTTTGACTGTTCAGAACTTGCATGCATAATTCTATCGTTATTTTAACTACCTGATATATCAGAGATTTCATGAATGTATATATCTGTGCAGTGGTTCAATATTGGAAGCATGGCAGAGTTATATATTAATGGAAATCGAGTTAGATCATATAAATGAAGCCAGGGCCATATATAAGAGATGCTACAGTAAAAGATTTAGTGGAACAGGTTCAGAGGTATGTTTTCCATGTTTAATGTAAATATATTTTGTATTTGTAGGACCTGATTATCTTCAAATGTTTGCTTTCTTCAGTTTTGTGGGTTTGTTAGGGAAAAAAACTGATGTATTTTCCATCTGTGCAGCAAATATGTGTGTTTTCTTGCTTTTTTTTCCCATCTTTTTTGTATTCCTACTGTTGACTACAGGGCAGAAGTGTGAGAATATATACGTGTGGAAAAGAAACGCAAAACTGGAGTAGCATTAAAATTTCTAGCATATATTATTTTTCCTACTTATTGATTCGTTTAACTTGTTTTCTTTTGGGAAAAGGTGTTGAGGCATTCGCCATAAAATGTTAACTTAGAACATCTCTGGGGAATTATGCCTACTCAGGCTTTGACCCCCGGGGCTAGAAAATTAAGCGATTCTAGGGTTCATTGAGATTAAATTTCTGAAGTGCCAGAATTAGAGGGAAAGGTCAATGGAAGTTTTGTTGCAGCGGGTGAATTGGAAGAATGATTTTTGTTTCTTTCTTTTCTATCATATGTAAGTGAATTTTCTCATTTGAAGATTAACTTGTTCTCTCTGTAGCTGATAGTATGATGCAGAAATCGTATTATTCTAGACTTCTTTTTTGGACCGTGTGTTTGTGATTGATCGAAGGGATATTGAAACCTTTCAGCTCATCAGAGGGAGTCTGAAACCTTGGGATTCGTTAGAGAGAGACCTAAAATGCGTTAGGGTTTTTGATAAAAAAAAATCTGCTTATCATTTTGCTATGTCATGTGTCCTTTTAAACAAGGACTAGTCTTATTACATAAATAGGAAATCTATTTTAGAAGGGAAATAAATCAGCTAAATAGAAAACATAATTAAGAAACTTGAGGAAAGAAATATAATTGCCATCTAAGCTTTAATTAAATAACCCAAAGTAACTGCCTTTCCCAACATGGATTCAGTCCATGAAATTACTTCCCTCTTGTAGAAAGAGCTTTTCCTCAAGCTCTAAGTCAAGATGAACTTGGTGAAAGGTCTCTTCCATTACTAATAGTCAAAATTGTTAGGGGTAATACATCATCACAAACTTTTTCTCATTTAACAGCACCATTGAATAATTCTCTTCAAACTTTTCCAACATGGACTTGCATAGGATAAGAAAGAGAGTTTGGTGGAGGCTGTCATGATTTGGTTTTGTTTATCTACCAAATGAACGGCCTTTCATAACATAGATTCGGTCTGCGGCACTTGTTTATGCATGTGTTTTGGAACAAATGTTATGAGAGAGAGCTACAGTTCATTGTAAGGCCATAGTTCTAATATTCTTCTGTCATATGGTTACTCGTTTATTTTTCTCTTTTTAATTTTACTCCTCTCATCACTGCTATCTGTTTGAAGCTAACTTCATTTTCTATCTCAACTGATAGAGATGACTACATGTATTGGTCGCTTCACATAGTTTTACAGTTGGTCTTACTAGAGTGTCTACATTAACTTATTATTTATTACTTTTAGCTTCTAAGATGAATAGATCTTTTGCGGTTGTAATTTGTGTTGGTTATTTTAAGCTGTACTCCTGAATTTTCTTCAGTTGCTCTACAAATATTATGTAAATTAGATGATATATTCCTTCCTAAAAAAACAGAATCATTCAGGACATCTGCCATTCTTGGTTGCGCTTTGAGAGGGAATTTGGAACACTAGAAGAACTCAACCATGCTGAGCAAAAGGTACTAAATTTTACTATTTTTCCCCAGTTCTTCTGTTCTTGTTCTTTTGCTTCATATGGTTAACATATTTACTTTTATAATTATGGAACTTCACTTCCTTGTGTATGGGTTGAAATCAAGTCAATAAATAGTTACACATGGAAAAGTCGGACATTAGATTGTGGAAGATGTCAGGGATTTTATATTTTGGCTAGCAATCTTTGTTATTTAACATCAAATCTGTTTTTGAAAGAATAGGAGGTTTACTCAACAAAGAAGCAAATATTGTGTTCATCTTCTAAAAAAAGTAGTACTTAATGATGAGTAAAAGTGGAAATCCTGAATCATCTGTTTTCACCATCAATTGCCCCAACACTTCTTGAGGTGATTATAATGTCTACCACCGTTTTTACTCTTGTCTACTTCCTAAATCTGTTATCCTGACTATCCATGTATGTAAATTTTTTACTGCATTCACTATTATTTGGCTTGGTGGAATATTTGCCATTAGGTGTGGAAAGAATGGTAGATCTGATCAAATTTTGTTATGTTAACATTAGTAATTAATTGTTGAGACACTTTACATCATGAATGAAATTTTCTACTTGTTTACCTTAGTAATTAGTTGCCTTCATCAAAGTCAGAATTACACTTGTTTTCCTTGCCATTTCTTAGGTTACTCCTCGTCTTGAGGAGCTGCAGTTGTTTAGGTTACAGCAGGAATCTAAATGTCTCACTGGAGCAACAGATCAAAGAGAGCAGACCCTTAAGAACACCGTTCGTGAGAAGAGGAAATCAGGTTCAAGTGCAATAGATGATCACTCTCCAGCAAAGCAGCAAAAACATACTTCTCAAAATAAGAAATTGCACAAGAGAGAGAACACACAAGGGCTGAACTTAACTGAAGTAAATGATGGGGAAGAGAAAAAAGGCAAGGTTGAGGAACAAGTAAATGAGAAGCAGATGAAAGACACTAATCCTACTAAGCCCAGGATATATACGGATCAGTGTACTGCATTTGTATCAAATCTGAGCATTACGGTAAGTGGAACCTTGATGCTGCTCTTCATCTGCTTTTTCTTCTTTCAGATAAACTTACGGATTTGCCTTCTCATAATGTTGATAGTGACATTTATATTTTTGGATAGCAGGCAAAAGATGAAGATTTACTTCAATTCTTTAATGATGTTGGTGGGGTGACTGCAATTCGAGTTCTGCTCGATAAGTTCACTGGAAAATCAAGGGTCTCTTTCTCTCTCTCTCTCTCTCTCTCTATATATATACCGCTGTGTATGTGTGCACGCATGCCGGTGCTTTGTTATTTTATTTTTTGTACTGAATATGCTATTGCTAGAATAAAATGAGAAACTGACTGCATAAGTGCTTCTAGAAGTCAGTCTTGTGCTCAGACTTCTATATCATGATCTTTCTCTAGTAGTATAGATTTTATTGTACAGTTTTATGAGCAATATTTACCATCTCCTTCAGTAGATTAGTCCATGGCACGCTCTGTTTGTGGTGACATGTAATATGTTTAGATAAATGATGAATGAAGAAAAATTAGCATAGAAGAAAAATAATACACATCTGTATGCAAAATTTCTGAACTAAAAATTTAGTGCATAGGATTTAGAGCTTGAGTTAATGGAAAAATTAACAATCTTCCCTAGGTCTGGTTCCTTTTTCTTAATTTGGTTCAAATTCAAATAATACTTGAATTTGAAGCTTTTTATCAGTCATATGACCAGTGGTGACCTTTTATGCCTTCTATTGAATTTTGAAGGGACTGGCATATGTGGATTTTGAGGATGATGAACACCTTGCTGCAGCTGTAGCGAAGAATAAGCAAATGTTGCTTGGAAAGAAGTTGAGTATTGCACGGTCAAATCCAAAGCAACACAAGAGATACTCTTTTTCTCGTACTGCACCCGGTGGTAAGATAAGGGATGTGAAATTTACTCTTTCCCCTCTGTCCTTGACCAATTTCTTTCCCATATCTTTCTTTTACACTTGCAATTATGCACTGATAGATATACCTCTTAAGTCATTGATGCATATACCTAATATTTTTCAAATGTATCACAAACCTTTTCAATGTGCAGTGTGTTGTGTGCACGAACATTTAAGTTTGAAATTGAGAATATTCAGTCCCAAAGACTTGTATGCCTGCTAAACAGACAGTAGGAATAAATGTCTAGTAGGAAAGATATGCTGAGAGGAAGCAGAAGCAGGGTTGAAATTGGAACATGTTATTATTACATGTCTTAGCCATATTGAGCTGATTCAGCAAGCAACTCTTTCTTTTGAAGGTTATTATTTACATGGGGTGGGATCGTCTTATACCTTCCTTTTCTCTTGGTTCCCTTCTCGTTCAGATGATAGAGGGGACTGGGATGTTCTTAATATATTCATTAGAAAAAAAAGAAACAAGTCCCTTGAGTGATTGTCAAAACTCCTTCCATAATTGAAATGTGGGGAATTTTTTTTTTCTTGGCAGAAAAGCTGCTAGGTTGGCTACAAATGAGACGAGCCTTGCATGAATAAGTTTAGGACTAGGCTTTTGGTGAAACCATGAAAACACTATGATATGTGTGGGTGTTGTGTTTATGTATTTCCACATTTATTTTCCTTCCTTTATGTTATCTAGGATCTATTTCTTTAAGTACTGTGTCTGACAAATTCGGACATGAGTATGGGGCTCGCTGGATATATGTAAAAAAACTTGGCCAAACTTTAAGAATACCCTGAGTCTGGATTACATAGCTAAAGCTTTGCTTTTGTTTCCATCCTAGTTTTACGATTATATAAATTACATGGTAGCTTGCTTAGATTCTAATGTGTCTAAACTGAAATTGCAGAAGAAGCTAGCAATCAAAGTGGAAAGCATGGGAGTTCCGTATCTAAAGAATCTGGTGAAAACTCAAAGGGATCTAGAGCACCGCATGTATCACAATCCACTGGTCGTAAGCGTGATGAGAGAATCCAGCTCCAGAGGAAGAACACATTTGCAGCGCCAAGAAATGTTAAACCACTTGGATGGACTGTGTCGAAATGATTTTTCTCTTAAAAGGTAAAAAGGTGAGATTTTAAAAACCACATTAATTTTTAATTTACCTCTTTCAACTGATTTTTAATTTAAAAACAAATGCGATTTAAAAACTTTTCGTTTCGAAAAATTTTGGATTTCCTTTACGATAGAAAAAAAATACAGTTCAAAGAGTCGCCACCAATCTTTGATTAGGGTGTGATTGAGCACCCAAAATTGTTTGTTATTTTAAATAAAAATTAATTTTTATTAAAACAACAAATTAAGGTCTGCGTTACCAAAATTCGAGTTCGGGAGTTGGTTACGTGCAGAGAAGGATTAGCACCCCCACAACGCCCTAAAACGGTACCTAGTCGATTAATTAACGTCTTTGCAATGAACTTTACAAATTCGAATTTAATTTGATTTATGATCCCCGACAAAACAATAATATACATATTTACATCATTTGTAAACACCAAAACAAATTAGATTAAAATTACCCAACCATTAGAAAGATAAAGAATATTCGATTATTTAAATATATCGAGACCAGATCTTAAACCAGTTATAACTACCTTTTCTTGATAAATTTAAATAGCCGAATATTTCTTTTCTTTCCATTCCCAAATTTTAAAGTGACGAATCAATTTTTTTTTGTTTCACTTTTGGGATATACTTTTAATTTAAAATCGTCAAAACGACCTTCTAATCAGTTAAGACAGGTCATTCAAGACAATTTAAATTAAAAGGGTATTACCCTTAATCCAATTATGTCGTATGGTCGAGATATGCACATGAGGCTAACATGCAAATTATGCAAAAGGATGTCACGCAAAGATTAATTAAATAAAAATATATGTTACATCTAAATCCATGCTTATGAACCACGTAATAACATATGCACACATATCATCATCGTTCAAACCAAGGATAAGTATACATCCTAAACGGATCCTAACTAATCACATATGCATACACATAAGAAACTTAAACATGAACTAAAACGTAACATGTAAACACTTGGAGCCCTAATGCCTAGATCACAAAAAACGAAATAACCAACATTTATGACCAAAATTAAATGCGCATGAAATGCAAAGATCAAATTAAAAACATAACATATTAGATTTAAAGACGAAAATGCCAATTAACCAAAATTACGTGCCAAATGCGTAAACAATAATAAAAAAAAACATAAACAAGTGACCAAGAAAGAAACACTTACAAACCTGAAGAAAAAATTATAAATTTGGAAAATGTGATTTAGTGACTCAAACGTGACATGCAAAACAATGAAAGTCAAAAGTCAAAAATAGCAAAATTTAAAAAACATAAGACTGGGGACCGAAATGAAATGCACGAAAGCTATAGGAACAGAATTAAAAACATAAAAACTACGACATAGGGACAAAAACGAAACATAAAGAAAATTAACAGTTCAATGTCTGAAATGGCAAAGATTAAATACAACAACACTTAAGACTAAAATTAAATGCGGGTAAAATAAAGAGACAAAATTGGAAACAGGAAAACATTCAGTTTGGGGACCAAAATAAAAATAAACACAAAACTAGAGGGATTAAACGACATTTTCACCCTAAGGATTCGGTGGCTAAAAGTTAATTTACCCAAAACAAATTAATATATAACCTAAACTACAAAACCTAAACTAAATCTAATCCTAAGTAAATCATGCGCAGGAACACTCTGCCGCTCAAGTTCCATTTTTCAATCTTCTTCGCATACTGCCCATACTCCTCTCTTCTGGCCTTCAATGCCATACTCGGCTACCATCCCTTTGGTGGCCACTTCTCTTCTAAACGTAGCTCACCATCACACTCTCGTCCTAAAACTCTACACAATCGAGCCTAATAAAGCCGACCACTGTTCAAGATGGTTCCCTCCTCTCCATTCAACACGGGCCACAACCGAGGGAAAACAACCACTGCGGCCCCTATCGCTCGTCTAACAAGTTTCCACTCCCGACGAAGGCTTGGGATCACTCCTCTCCGGCGAAATTGAAGCGAAACAAGGTATAAAACTAACTAGTAATTTCTGTTTTTACTTTACAATTTGCATTTAGTTTAATTTTTTTTTAAATAGATGAATGGAAATACTAATGTAATTGTAGGAAAGAAAAGAAAAACCTTGTAGGAATTGAATTCCACTTTGTATTGCTTTGATTCGTTGAAACGAGCGAACTCTTCCGTTCCTTTGATTTTCAAATTGAAGGAAAAAAATACAGTATAATGTTTTTTTGTTTTGCTATCTATCTTCTGTAAAAAGAAACAATGGAGGTTCTTTTTGTTTTTTTGCTCTCGGTTAATTGCTCCCCCTCACTGTGTGATTTCTGCCGGATGATCCTCTTCTCTCTAATTCCCCTGTTCTGTCCCAAAAACCGCCCCTCACTGATCGTGTAATTTTTTTTCTTAAAACTGATCTCCCCCTTTCCTTTAGTTTAATCCCATTAAAACTGATGATGGGTGGTTATCTCCTATAAACAAAAACTGCTAAAAATCGACCCTCAAACTGCTCTCTTCTTGTGCATATATCTGTTGTCCATTGGGCTTGAATGGGGCCTGTAATTAGTTTGCTTCGGGCCTGCTCCGACCTAGACTCGGATAAAAACGAGCATCTACAGCTGCCCCTCTTTGCTCATTGTCGTATAACGAGAATAGAGCAAAGATCAAAAGATGATCGAGTTTTTCCGGTCATGAGAACTTCAAAAGATTAAACCACTCACTGTTACTTCGGGATAAATGAGACTTGAAAAATCTTCGAATGACGGGTTTGCTCCCTCTTGTTCAGGGAGTAGAATTTGAATAATCTTCTGCTTACGGGTTCGCTCCCTCTTGCTTCAGGGAGTAGAACTCGAATAATCTTCTGCCTACGGGTTCGCTCCCTCTTGCTTCAGGGAGTAAAACTCGAACAATCTTTTGTCTACGGGTTCGCTCCCTCTTGCTTCAGGGAGTAGAACTCGAACAATCTTCTGGTGTGATTCTGCTTCACTATTCTTCCATGAAGGCTCAACTTCGAGGGTTAAACCTGAAAATCAAACGTTGTCACTCATTAATGTATGCTTGAAGATTTGAAAAACATTATACTCGAAAAAATTAGAATTTAAGAGAATCTTTGAGAATCCATTTCTCTTGCGGGAGCTTGTCTCGCAACAACTAGATATGAAAATCTTCTTGGACTCGACAGCCATCTAAACCTCTCTCTTTCTAGGACCTTGAATTAGTTAATGACTCCTGATGCGCATTTCCTTTTAATCAATTGATCTGCTTCTTTGTACTCGAGAACCTTCGCTTTCTTCCCACATCTGATGACCTGATAGTTTTCTCCAACACTATTCCGAAAAGGCTTAAAATGGCCCGAAGGACTTATCATCTCACTCGAAAGACTTACAAATGACCCGAAGGATTTCATCATCATGCTCGAAAGACTTACTGATGAATTTACTTCACTACTCTTCGGTGAAGGCTTACAAATTTTCCGAAGGATTTAATCATCATGCTCGAAAGACTTACTGATGGCCCGAAGGATTTCATCATCATGCTCAAAAGACTTACTGATGGCACTTACTGATGGGTTTGCTTCACTACTCTTCGGTGAAGGCTTACAAATTACCCGAAGGATTTAATCATCATGCTCGAAAGACTTACTGATGGACCGAAGGACTTATAAATTGTGAAATTTTGAAAATCGCATTATTTGTTTTCAAAAATTTCATCTTCTCAAAACATCGTTTTTCATTTTCAAATTCTTTTGAAAACATCTTACCCGAAGGTTTTACAGATGGCCCGAAGGACTTATCATCTTGCTCTAAAGGCTTACAGATGACCCGAAGGATTTAAGCATCATGCTCGAAAGACTTACTGATGGCCCGAAGGACTTATAAATTGTGAAATTTTGAAAATCGCATTCTTCGTTTTCAAAAATTCCATCTTCTTAAAACATCATTTTTTATTTTCAAATTCTTTTGAAAACATCTTACCCGAAGGTCTTATGGATGGTTTGCTTCACTGCTCTTCGGTAAAGGCTTAAGATTGACTTGCTCCAATCTCATGTGTGCAAGTCTTTCCAATCGATCGATTCCCTTCTTTATACACAAAAATCTTTGTTTTTCTTCTATATCTGATGGTCATCACTTCAGAGTAATGCTTCTTCTGTGGATTAGACCTCTCAATTCTTCAGGGTATGCCTCTCTAAATGTAACTCCTTGCGTTTGAGGTTGGAAATTTTCCCTTCAAACTTGTCGGGCTTTTGACATCATGAATCTTCTCTTTTCACGGGAAGATCCATCAAAATCATGTATTTATGCATGAAACACTAATGCAATTAAATGTATCAGTGTAATGCATTTTCTTTTATGCAAATGATGTTCTCATGAATGCATAAATGTTGAATCAATTTTCACTTGGCTCCAGAGTGGTGAGCTTGATCTTCTTCTATTTGATCATTCTTTCAAGGGTCTACTTCATATGCTCGTGTAGCAACTCACGGTTTCCAACTTGCATCTTTGACAAGCCCTCTAATCTTCTTCTTGTCGTCTTTGTTTTCTTTCTTTATTTCGGAGAAAGTGTTTTCTCTCTCAACATCTTGTTATAGTAAGAAATACGATTGTGTTGCCCCATTTCCGTCCTTGGCTCAATTATACTTTCAGAGTTGTTCTTCCAGGACTCTGCCATTGATCAATGCTCAGTTGATTTGCTTTACAAGGTAAGCTCTGCTCAAATTCACGGTCTGCCCCTAACACTTCAAGTTGTGAGGCTCATTCTCAATATCTGCTTGATCTGAATCTTGTCACCCAACATGATATGGGTTTCTGGTCATGCCCCAAAGTGGGTACTCTTGGATCTCTTTGTTCCCAACATATCATAACTTGAATGTTCTCATTCTCGTGTCACTACATAGTAGTGTTGTCAAGTAGTTTGAAGGCATCTCTTCACATTGTCATAAACACTTAAGTGCCTAATTTTTCTAACAAAATGTCTTGCATTTTATACAAGTTGTAATATGTGCCCCTTCTGAATAATGAGATCATCTTCTTCTTGATGGGTAATTGACAACGTCACAAGGAAATTTTATAAGTTTCATTCTTCATTCATTCTGTTCTCTTGGACCATCTACTTCAAGATCGTGGAATACTTCATGTTCTGGCATTGCTTATTCCTTTTCTCCAATAGAGGCATAATGAGTCTCACAAGCTTCAAGGACCTTTGACATTTGAGACTGTCCTGTTTGAAAATGTTTTTCCCTTTTCTCTTATTATAGGGATCAAAGAATGAAAGAATTTTATAAAATATTGCCCCTTAATTCAGGCTCACAATCAAATCAAATCAAATCATAAACATGAGTTCAAAAAATATCAAAAGAATCAATAACTATTTAATTTTTCAGAGTTATAACTCTTTGACAAGTGTCAAAATTGATGGGTTGGCTTCAGTTGGCTTCCTATTTTTTAAGGTTTCAGCCAACAAACTTATATTTCTTTCTCGGTCTTCGTGAACATCACAACATGCCCCTTCTTCTGGCTTGGTATTTTAATCGGATACGGACAAAATGACGCAACTTGCATAATCAATTACTAGACTTTATAGAACACTTCTATTTCAGTTCTCTGAAATCTTCCATTTGTTCAAGCCTCGTAGACTCCTCTAACAAAGGCAGTGCAGAAATATCGATCTAAAAATGAAATTCCTGAGTGCTCGTGTAAAGTTGACTATAACAGGTTTTCCTTAACTCCCTTAGTCAATCTTTACCGAAACTCCTTATTTAGAAAAACTTGATTTAATTTGCCATTGTCTGGCTAGCTGAAATCAGTTTTATTGTAATTTGCCTCTATCGGGCTAGCTGAAGGGTTCGTCTCATCACAAAGTCTTTGACTTGACAATCACAGTGGAGCATACACCAAATTGCCAGGTACCCGATCAAGGTCATGGTTTGAATATAATCTATTCATAAAGCCAGGACTTTCGAGTTTCCTCTATAACCAATTGCTTTAGCGGAATAGCTCAGCTTTATTGTATATATATAATATCATCACCTTTATTAGGCTAGCTAAATTATGTCCATAAAGCCGGGGCGTTTAACCAATTGCTCTAGAGGGACAGCTCAAGCTTTATTGTATACATATAATATTATAATTTGGGTATACGGGTCCAATTTCTTAAGCTTGTCAAGAAGAACCTGTCATAGTCTAGGTGTTGTTGAAAGTCAGAAAATCTCATCGTTAGAGTTCAATTTCCAAGTAACTGACCTAAACTAGATTCACCTACTCGACTATTTCATCCGTAAAGATCATAATCATCATTGAACGTCATCAACAAAAGTGTGGTCTATTCAGTTTCGTGACATCATACACAAAAGATGCCCCACGTTGTCCGCTCCTATACATACCTGAATACCAAGCCTATGGCTCATTCCATTATGATAGAAGAAGGCTATATCGGTCCCTGCAATAAAAAGGTATGGTGTTCGATTGTATCTTCTGGGGATAAGGTCAAGGTCCTTGTTTTATCAGGTTTCAACCTTGTCATCTTGTCAAAGATTTATAACTCTAATCATTTACAGAGTTTTTAATTCAGTAGGTATTCAAAGAATTTCAAGTTACAAATTCGATTCAATGTTTACCATCCTCAAAGTAACATGAATTTATTTAAACATCATTATAAAAAAAACTGAGAAAGGATGAAAAACAAGTTCAAACATGATGTTGCAAATGAAATAAAGCTCCATAATGAATGAAATGATCTCTTCCTAATTAGGATGCCCCATTACCCATCTAATGTCGTGGTACTTAACTCAAACGGATGTTACATATTGTTCTTTGATGCCCCACTCAAGCTCGTCATCCACTGTTCCACCAATTCCTCTGTTAACGTCCCATTTGCCACAAGCATCTCTATCTCCTTTAACAGCGGCCTACAGTTTCCCGTAGAATGTCCCAATGCCCCCAAGTGGAAATCACATACATTATCTTGATCATAGCTATGAGCAGAAGGGTCTGGTTGCACCTTCACTGGCCTCGGTGTGAGGTATTGACCTTCAATCAAATGGGGATACAGATCTGAGATAGGAGTTTGGAACACTTTTAAAGCATTTTTCAATCTTGAGACTTTCTTTGGACGTCTCGAGTAACCCGCAACCCCTTTTCTTTTACGATTTTGAGAGATCTGGACGTAACATTCATTCACCTCATCAGTTTGTTCCTTTTGATCGGTTGGTTTTTTAGAAGTGTCTTTCAAGTTTCCTTTGCTGATTGCATCCTCAATTAACTCTCCAGCTTTCATAAGATCCTTGAAGTTATTCGTCGACTTTCCCAACATTAACTCAAAGAAAGGAGCTGGAAGAGAATCGTGAAACATATATGATATTTCTTCTTCTAACAAATGAGGCTGAACTTGTGCTGCCACTCCTCTCCATCTTAGGGCATATTCTTTAAAGCTCTCAGTAGCTTTCATTCTTATCCTTTGAAGGTCATGACGTTTTGGGGCTAAGCCTTTAACATATTGATATTGTCCCAAAAAAGCATCAGCTAGATTGACCCATGTCTTGATCTGTTCTTTGTTCAAACGGTTATATCATACTATAGCTGGCCCAACAAGACTATCATGAAAGTAATGAATCAACATACTGTCATTATTTAGGTACCCTTGCATCTTTCTACAAAACATCTTCATATGAATTATGGGACAACTAGTGCCATCATATTTCTCAAAATTAGGCACCCTAAATTCATGTGGGATGACCAAACCATGGACCAAACTAAGTTCTCTAGCTTCTAACTCCTTGTGAGGGGCATTAACAATCTTCATATCTTTAATAACTTCATTCAACCACCTGAATTTGTCTTCAAATTGTTCAAAATTGATGAGGCTCGTCCCTAGGTCTGAGTTAGACGCTCCAGGGCAAATTATCACTCTTGATGTACCAGTCTGATGAGATTGATTTCCTTTATCCTCTATTTTCTCTTTACTAGCAGCCTGTGGTACCAGTACCTGGATCATTTGATTCGATACGCCTTGCAAAGAACCCGATGCTTAATTCCCCGTATCTTGTTGTGACCCGACTAACTGCTCTTGCAACTGATCTTGTGATCCCTTATGAGATTGCTCCATTATTTCCATTTGCTTATTCATGACGATGAGAAAGTAGTATGAATGGATGATCTTGTTATTACTGTCACATAACCTTCCATAAATTATTTCTGTGTTTTTATAATTAATGCATGTAAAATGCTTAAATAAATACATGTAATGCAAATTCAAATGCCAAATGCAAATACAAAAGGTGTCATTCCAGAGTGACCATCTTAAAACAACTTTCATTGAACACAAAGGTTTCGGTTCATCAAATAAACTTTACATATAACAGACAACTTTCACTCCGAACTTTTCTATCTCCTTCAAAAGCCAATTTAATTTCCACTCATGCTCGGGGGTTGAGTTGTCAATCTGCTTTAATTCTCTTGCAAAGCCAGCTAAATCAACCCATTTCTGAGCCACATTTCTTGCTTGGGTCATAACTTCTTTCATGACTTTGTCCCTTTTCTCTATCTTAAGTGCTGATTCTCGGAGCTGTAGACACTGCTGTTGAATCTTCCTTGTAAGAAAGTCATTGTGGTTATGAAGCTCTTGCATAAGATCACTATAATCATCCACAATCTTCATCAACTTCTTGTTCTTGGCTCTAACAGCTTCTAGCTCAGCGTCATTCTCCCGCTTATGGCGCTGATATGAGATTTCCATATTGGCAATGGATCTGTTCAACGTCTGAATTTCGGCTTGATATTTTTCCAAATTATCAACAACTATATTGCGTCTTATTTCTGCAATATGTAAATCATGAGAAAACTTCTCGGCTCGACCCTCGTGTACCTTACAATTCCTTCTCCACTGTTCAGCGTCATTCCACAGTTTAGCGACTCCTGTTATCCACTCATCTAGTACATTTCCCATACCAGCAAATTTAAAAGCCTGATTGATCCTTTGAAAATCATCTCGCATGGCTTCCATCTCTCTGCTCAATTTATCATTTTCACTTCTTAAATGACGAATCAGAGCTTCGTATTTTGGCAAACAATTTTCTTCCTGGATTTCCTTACTGATACCCTTACCTTTGGTCACTGTTGGTTCAAACTCAACAGGATAATCTGTTTTCAAACTGGGTTGTTCTTTCAATTCAAACTCCAATACTCCATGATCTAGAAGAAGTTGGACTCGACGTTTGAAGGTAGAACAATTCTCAATAGAATGTCCTTGAACTCCAGCATGATATTCACAACGAACGTTGACGTCATACCAACTTGGATATGGAGGTTGCAAAGGTTTTACATAATGCGGTGCCACTTCTCGGGCTTCTAACAGTTCATCATACAATTCCTTATATGATATTGGGATGGAATCACAATGAGAGCCACCTCTCAACTTGGGTTGAATTGGAGTTTCCATTTTTATTTCCCTTGATGTTGGAAGTAAACTATCAAACACCATCGAGTTCTGACTGCATGGCTTCTTTTCATCCTTCTGAACTTCTATAGTTGCCACTATTTCCTTGGCATTTCCAAACAACTTGTTGATACGAACAATGATTGTGCGTGATTTCTGATACTGACTAGAATCAACAGGTTCTAAAGTAGTCCATTGCGTATCTGACACCTCGAGATTGTTTTCATTGAGTTCTTTCTTTTCTTTTGTAGAAGTCTCTCTTCCTTTGGACAAAACATCTATTCTATCCATCATCTTGGACATTTGCTCTTTTATCTCTCTTATCTCATTGTGCTCTTTGTGCGCCATATGATCTTTATGCACACAACCCTCCACTATTCTCGAAGCTTTCATAGGATGCCACTTCTTGACTATGTTATAGCCTGCTTGATCACGAAACCCTTTGTCCGTCATGAAAACCTTTTACTATGATGACCACTCACAAATCAACACCTTTTGAATATGTCATGATCATGCAATGCGAACAAAGAGAAAAAAAACAATATAGAAACAAGTAAGTACAAATGAGATAACAAAATGACAAAAAGCAACAATAACAAAATAAATAAATTAATGCTAATAAGAATGCAAATGCACATGCACAAGGTGTTAATCCTAAAAGTGACCACTATAGAACAACCGTCATTTAGACAACAAGAATTCAGTACACCATGTAGTCAAAATATAAATGTGATTCTTCATTTCTTCATTTCCTTGAGCCGTACTCTTCATGGAATCTAATATTGCACCCAAAGTTATCGGCGTACTTTATCACCTTTGATGACGTCAGATGTCTTTAAATTGAATCTTGAGGTCTCCATTTTTACTTTCAATACGAAGTGATCTTCATGTCTTTGTGAAGGGTATTCTCGTCCTTGGTATAATTGTATCTATCTCTTGAATCAACATCTTGGCCTTTGCCCCATTAAAGGAAGTCTTCAATCAGTTTGATTTCTTCATTCAACAGATATCATTCTTCATGATCAGTCGAACATCTTTGTATCTCCCGGTTTTGACTACATGGTTGAGAATTTTTTATCTCAATATGTCTAGCCTTCTCATTAGTCAATCACTTGCAAATTAACACCTTGTGATGACATGAAGATGTAAATGCAATAAAATCAAAATAAAATAGACATATAACAAAAAATGGGTTAGTGCACATAATATAAACAATAAAATAATAAGTACTATAAATATCAAATAAAACCTACCCTCATATATTGGCTACCCAATCATACTTTAGTTGATCCTACCCAACATGATATCTACCCCATACTTTGTCATTCACAAAAAATCCTAACCGCATGATATCTAATTCGCATGTTTGTTCGAGAAAAATAAACCTAACCGCATGATTTCTAGTTCATATACATTTTATTCAAAAAGCAAAATTAAATGACTCAAAAAGCTTTTCCTTGTGTACCCTCCTCACGGGACTCTTAAGGTTCGGGTTAGGCTCGACCTAAATTCGGGCTCTATGTTCACTATATGCTGGGTTTGGTTCTAAAGTAATAGGTTCTCGAATTGTCCTTGTCGGTGCCCCCTTGGGCTGCCGAACCCTCAATCCTGGCCCATCACAGGCTTTAGGGGATCGAGTTCAATTTCGAGGGAACACACCTCCTTATGTCCATGCGGAGGTGATTACCATCACGAGGACCATAAGGCGTGAGCTCCAGGAGCGATCCACTATCCCATGCGAAGGTGAAAACCACACGAGGGCATAGTCTCTCACTCCTACTTAAATAGGACGGAGCGGGGTTTTAGCTCATGTTATGACAATGCAGTTGTGCAGTGTGTGAGGAAAAGCGAAAAAGCACACAATAAAAACACTCAACTTTCCTAAATTCACACAATCAGTCTGAAATCATTAACAAACAAATTAGTACAACTATTTAATCGTTAATCGAATTAAATCAAAAAAATCAAAATACAAACAAAACTTATTAAAAACCAAACAATGGATCAAAAATCAAATTAAATCGAATTTATAATTTTTTCAATTGCAAAGACAATTAATTAATCGACTATCGGCCTGACTCTCTAAAAAAATCCCCAGCGGAGTCGCCAAGTTGTCGAAACGATTTTTCTCTTAAAAGGTAAAAAGGTGAGATTTTAAAAACCACATTAATTTTTAATTTACCTCTTTCAACTGATTTTTAATTTAAAAACAAATGCGATTTAAAAACCTCTCGCTTCGAAAAATTTTGGATTTCCTTTACGATAGAAAAAAAATACAGTTCAAAGAGTCGCCACCAATCTTTGATTAGGGTGTGATTGGGCACCCAAAATTGTTTGTTATTTTAAATAAAACTTAATTTTTATTAAAACAACAAATTAAGGTCTGCGTTACCAAAATCCGAGTTCGGGAGTCGGTTACGTGCAGGGAAGGATTAGCACCCCCACAACGCCCTAAAACGGTACCTAGTCGATTAATTAACGTCTTTGCAATGAACTTTACAAATTCGAATTTAATTTGATTTATGATCCCCGACAAAACAATAATATACATATTTACATCATTTGTAAACACCAAAACAAATTAGATTAAAATTACCCAACCATTAGAAAGATAAAGAATATTCGATTATTTAAATATATCGAGACCAGATCTTAAATCAGTTATAACTACCTTTTCTCGATAAATTTAAATAGCCGAATATTTCTTTTCTTTTTCCATTCCCAAATTTTAAAGTGACGAATCAATTTTTTTTTGTTTCACTTTTGGGATACACTTTTAATTTAAAATCATCAAAACGACCCTCTAATCAGTTAAGACAGGTCATTCAAGACAATTTAAATTAAAAGGGTATTACCCTTAATCCAATTATGTCGTATGGTCGAGATATGCACATGAGGCTAACATGCAAATTATGCAAAAGGATGTCACGCAAAGATTAATTAAATAAAAATATATGTTACATCTAAATCCATGCTTATGAACCACGTAATAGCATATGAACACATATCATCATCGTTCAAACCAAGGATAAGTATACATCCTAAACGGATCCTAACTAATCACATATGCATACACATAAGAAACTTAAACATGAACTAAAACGTAACATGTAAAAACTTGGAGCCCTAATGTCTAGATCACAAAAAAACGAAATAACCAACATTTATGACCAAAATTAAATGCGCATGAAATGCAAAGATCAAATTAAAAACATAACAGATTAGATTTAAAGACGAAAATGCCAATTAACCAAAATTACGTGCCAAATGCGTAAACAATAATAAAAAAAACATAAACAGGTGACCAAGAAAGAAACACTTACAAACCTGAAGAAAAAATTATAAATTTGGAAAATGTGATTTAGTGACTCAAACGTGACATGCAAAACAATGAAAGTCAAAAGTCAAAAATAGCAAAATTTAAAAAACATAAGAATGGGGACCGAAATGAAATGCACGAAAGCTATAGGAACAGAATTAAAAACATAAAAACTACGACATAGGGACAAAAACGAAACATAAAGAAAATTAACAGTTCAATGTCTGAAACGGCAAAGATTAAATACAACAACACTTAAGACTAAAATTAAATGCGGGTAAAATAAAGAGAAAAAATTGGAAACAGGAAAACATTCAGTTTGGGGACCAAAATAAAAAATAAACACAAAACTAGAGGGATTAAACGACATTTTCACCCTAAGGATTCGGTGGCTAAAAGTTAATTTACCCAAAACAAATTAATATATAACCTAAACTACAAAACCTAAACTAAATCTAATCCTAAGTAAATCATGCGCAGGAACACTCTGCCGCTCAAGCTCCATTTTTCAATCTTCTTCGCATACTGCCCATACTCCTCTCTTCTGTCCTTCAATGCCATACTCGGCTACCATCCCTTTGGTGGCCACTTCTCTTCTAAACGTAGCTCACCATCACACTCTCGTCCTAAAACTCTACACAATCGAGCCTAATAAAGCCGACCACTGTTCAAGATGGTTCCCTCCTCTCCATTCAACACAGGCCACAACCGAGGGAAAACAACCACTGCGGCCCCTATCGCTCGTCTAACAAGTTTCCACTCCCGACGAAGGCTTGGGATCACTCCTCTCCGGCGAAATTGAAGCGAAACAAGGTATAAAACTAACTAGTAATTTCTGTTTTTACTTTACAATTTGCATTTAGTTTAATTTTTTTTTTAAATAGATGAATGGAAATACTAATGTAATTGTAGGAAAGAAAAGAAAAACCTTGTAGGAATTGAATTCCACTTTGTATTGCTTTGATTTGTTGAAACGAGCGAACTCTTCCGTTCCTTTGATTTTCAAATTGAAGGAAAAAAAATACAGTATAATGTTTTTTTGTTTTGCTATCTATCTTCTGTAAAAAGAAACAATGGAGGTTCTTTTTGTTTTTTTTGCTCTCGGTTAATTGCTCCCCCTCACTGTGTGATTTCTGCCGGATGATCCTCTTCTCTCTAATTCCCCTGTTCTGTCCCAAAAACCGCCCCTCACTGATCGTGTAATTTTTTTTCTTAAAACTGATCTCCCCCTTTAGTTTAATCCCATTAAAACTGATGATGGGTGGTTATCTCCTAAAAACAAAAATTGCTAAAAACCGACCCTCAAACTGCTCTCTTCTTGTGCATATATATGTTGTCCATTGGGCTTGAATGGGGCCTGTAATTAGTTTGCTTCGGGCCTGCTCCGACCTAGACTCGGATAAAAACGAGCATCTACAGACTGCTAACAGACCAGGAAGCAGGACAGAGGATGATGAGAAGCCAAAATCAAATGATGAGTTCAGAAAAATGTTTATGAAAAGCTGACGTTCATTTTCCAGTTTCTGATTAAGATGGTGCTTAGAATGTCATCCTTTTACAAATTTTACTTGCAAACTACCGTTTTTTTGGGATAAAATAGTTGGGGGCTTTTAGTAACCTATTTACGGTGGTGGAGAGGCTACTAGACCTCTATGGATATTGGAATGTTTTCTTTGTCTCAAGGCTCAACCTATCCTTGGTAATGGCTGTCTATTGGTCTTTTCTTTAATGTTTACACTGTTTAGAAGCCTGTCTACTGCGTTGGAGAAGGCTCGTGATACTTGCAGCAGGGTTTAAGGAATTTGCGCCAGATATTCTACTTCCAAAGCAACTCATCTTTATCACAAATTGAACTCAGTAGTTGGGCATTGTGTTTGTCTTGTCGGGTGTGATTTTAAATTTCGACATTATGGGTAAGTTGTAACCTCACACATTCTTAAATTGTTTCAAGAGGGTGAAATATAGGTTATAATTTTACAATCACGTATTCCTTGAAGTAATCTTAGATTACGTGCGCAATTTTAAATCTTTGATGAATTTATTCTTTGTTTTTATTATTTTAATCAGTTCAAATTTTTGCAATAAAAGTTCAGTTGAATATAAAATGTCTTTTTTCTCAACATCAAAATAATAGATGTCAGTTTCAAAATTATAATTGTCAAGCTTCAGTGATTTATTCGATGAAGTTGAGTGAATATGAAGTAGTATCAGTTCAAAGACTATTAACTCTTTGACAATGAACGTTTATATCTCCACGTATGCGGTGTTCAAAGTGGTGTTATATAATTATGGTTAGTTATATAATTGGATTTGTTTCTCAAGGAATGATTTTATTGATAGATGTGATCGACTCCAAAGCGTTGTTAATAAGGTAGAAGCTTACAATGTAAAGCAGCAAAACAAACAATGAAAAAAATAAACAAAATAGCAGACATGCCTGAGTCATGTGATGCACTCCTTGGCCCATTTCAGTAAGGTCGTTAAAGCATACTTGTAAAAGCATTATTTCTTTCTTTCTTTTTGTTAAAGAATGTGTGTTTTACTTCTCAAGAATTGTATTTATTGGTTATTTATGATTAAAAAAATATCTTAGGAAGATCTTCAATTAAAAGCTTATTTAAAATAAAAAAATACCTTAGCTAAAAGTTTAACCTATACAAATATGTAGTGGGCAACAGATGTTGAGATTTGAATCTCATATACGTTTGGATGTGAACTCGTAAAGGGTGAATCTCAAGACATGCAACAACTATATTAACGGCAAAACCATATTTACAAGTGGACCTGGATGTGGACGTGGTACAATAACAAAACAGCGACATTGTTACAAAATCACAATGACCCTATGTTTCGCTGATCAGATACAGCTTTTGTCCATCATTAATCAAGTCTACATCAAGAATTTTACCTCCATCTTCCGACAATACAAAAGAAGCACCTGCAAATTGTAGCTGCTCGGCAGCCGTTGTAACAAGTGCTTCCATCGTGTGAGGGATCCATAATACAATTCCAGATCTCCTCTGTTCTTTAGCATTCCAAGGGTGGAAAGGAAAAACCGTGCATTTCTTTGGGTGTATTTTATCTGGAATTAGCAACACAAATTCTGTCATTAGTGCAGAAACGAAGATCACTTGAGCAGTCATTGATGTTCTAATAGAAACTGAAAACCCTATTTAGTGGTACAACCTAGATGTTCTAATAGTTAGTAACCACTAATAGAGTCAAGTTCTGACCATTGAACAGAAATAAATCAAGCTCTTTAGTTTTACCACTGAAGAAACCAATAGGTAAACGTAGATGCAACGATGAAAGAGAAGGTAGAATCATATGTAATGGAAAGTCTGAAAGAGGATGGTAGTGGAGTTGAAAATTCAGTGTCCTTAAATTCAGTTCCATTTCTAGTCAAAATGTTAAACCATGTGGGACAATTCTTAATTGCTTACAGCAAGCTATGATCGGTAAATTACATATGTGAAATGTAAATTAGAGTGTGGTAACACAGTTTCAGCAATACCTGTGATTTCGTTCGAACGATATGGGAATTCTGATAACTGAGTAGATTTTGCATCTTCCAGTAGTTTGATCAAATTCTTGTTCCCACACATCTGGCCTTCATCAAGTGGTGTGTTTCCCCATCTGCACAGAAAGGCATAATTGTTGGAAAAAAACTAATGATACTGAAGTAAGGCAAATGTCTATGACGTATATCAGTATAACTCATAGGGAAAAATTAGGATATAAATAAGAAAATGTAAACAATAAAAAGAATTTGCAACAAAAGACATGTACTATAACTCCGAACAACTTGTATACACTGCAAGGAAGTTCATATGGTGATTATTTAACTGTTAATCCAAATCCAGTTACAAACCAGACGGTATAGCTAGAAACAAATAGTATCAGTTGAATAAGCTAAACATGATCACAATTATAAAAAACTAAGTGAAATCAATGTCCTAAATGTACCTGTCTTTGGTAAATACACTAGCTCCAGCCTCTATCAAAAGCTTTGCCATCAAATATAAGCCCTCAGAAGCAGCTACATGAAGTGGGGTTCGATGGTCATAATCTCGGGAGTTAGGATCAACTCCATTAGACAAAAGCCTTTTCAAAAAGTCCGTGTCCCCTTTGAAACTGCCTTACACAGAAAACTACCAGCATCATCAATGTTTAAGGAAGCTCCTTCTTTAACTAGCAAAGCAGCGACATTGTCTTGTCCATTTTTTATCGCTTCTAGCAAGGGTGTATTCCCGAAGTTATCTATAGAAAAAAATTATTATCACAACAATAGACGAAATGATAAAGACTAGAGTTTTAATTAATCAAAGTAACATTTCAAAATATAATTACCTTTAATGTTGATGTCTACCGGATGCCGAATAAGGAAACTTGTAATATCTTCATATCCTTTGGATGCAGCCAGATGCTATTCAAAACAAACATTTGGTTTTAGATAAGAGCTTTCTTTCTTCCATTCTCCATTTGTAATGTGTAGCTAAAGAGCTATAAAATTTAAGTAATTAAACCCGAAATGTAACCAAGAGTTCTGAGGATTTTATGGCATGTCTGAATGACAAACCTTATTAAGGATGTGGAGAAAATTCAATGGACGTGAATAATTCTGACCAAGGGAACTCGATTTAGCTACTTTCAAAAGAAGTAACACATGATATACTGAAATTTTAGTAAATTTTGAGTTAAAAGAAGCATAGGATGTTTTCCGTTTGTTTTAAATCTTCATTACTTGTATAAGGACATGATTTCTATAAAAATTAAAGAATGAGAGAAAAGAAAATAAAACATTAAATGAAGTACAAAAATAGCCTACAGGTATAGAGACCACACATGTAATAGATTTTAAACCATAGACTGAACAGTAACAGATGCTCTAGCAATAGAGCATCTCTGCAGGATCTGAAGATCTCATCAAATTATTCAAAAAAAAAAAGATCTCATCAAAGGAGAACTATAATAGAATGTATTTGAAGACCGACCTAAAGGCTTCAGTTAAAATAATAATACTTACCAAGGGAGATCTTCCATCGTAATCTGTTTTGTTAGGATCAGCTCCAGCTCGCATCAAACTTTTGAGCTGATACAAATCTCCATTATATGCAGCACAATTCACCCTCAAAGCTAGTTCAGCTTCTTGTCTTCCAATGTGAAATGCTATCTCTGATTCCAGTTGCTTAATTCGAAGATTGGATTCTTTCCCCTGAAATTTTAGGTTGACAAATTTATATTCAAATGACTTTTTGATCAAATGATAATACCCAGCCTGCGTATACTTTTCTCTGATAAAGCCATGTATAAGAGGAGCAGAAACATGGTATATGCAATAGAGAAATGAGGAAACAGGATTACCTCCAAAAGATTGTTCAAAACTTGCCTTCCATCATGGAAATATATCTCGAGGATACTTGAAAATGATTGCTTATCCAATCGCAGAAGCCTACATAATTCACAAACCCGAACAGTATAAGGCTGAGGGATGTTGCAGAGTATAGAAATTTCTCCAAATGAGCTATTGGGTTGCAGAAGCGTAACAGTCTCTGCTGATCCATCTTCCCCTATAGCAACCTCCTCCTGTACAATGATACTTTGGGTTAAGCGTCATTTAATCAGTTTATAAAAACATTGAGATCCCAATTCAATTAAAGTCTATGGGGTGCTATGCATAAAATGTATAAACTGAACAATGAAAATCACAATCAGGAAGCATGATGAAGCACATAAAAACATTCCGTGGCATGGAAAATATTTGAAAGCCAACCTCAGCTGCTAAACACCAAGTGGAAAGAGCAGAGCATCTTCAGGCTAACAGATACATAAATATGTTTGATGCTTAGAGGAATATATATATACAAACACATATATATCAGGCTTTGGAGATATCTAGGAAAAGATGCAGGTAGGGAAATAAGAAATAACGGTATTTTATTGACCACAATAAAAACATAACGAATCATACCAGCACACCATGACAGACAAAATAAACTTGATCTACAACATTTCCCTGTTCCATTATTACTTCTCCAGGGAGAAAAAATTCTTCATGGAGTCTAATAACCTGCAAGATCAAACGAAGCAACTGTTAACTTTATATAAAGTTATTTCTTTATTTTTCCTCTTTTCCTACTTTTTTATGTAATTGTGAATGAAGAATGTTGATGCAGCAATAAAGATTTGATGACTTTTTTCCTTTTTGTGATATAAAATGATTATAAGTTCAAGAGACCAATTTACTTTGAAAAAAAATTATACCATTCTGCTTCAAATAAGCATTTGGAATAGCATTCCTGACATTGAACGCAAATACTATATCTAAAAGCAGTTATCTGAAGATAAAATTGCCTGGACACAAGCTTAGTCCATATGCTAATGCTTTTCTCAAGGCCCAGAATTCCATGAATATTAGCATAGACATGTTGAATCATGTCAACTCTCATTTATGAAACATGACGCAGGATTAAAGTTCAATAAAACCAAGAACAAATGAGCTTTGTGCAGCACATAAGAACCATTTATTACAAATCAGAAGCAACAATAGAAATTTGTCTTTTTAAGCAACTTTCATCCATTATTTGAGAACAGAATTGACTTACAATCTGATTAATAAACTCTGAAGAGCATTCCTTGAAAAGGGGAACATTTTCAATGTATGGCATATATAAAGATTGGGAAATCTGCAAAACCAGAAACAGAATAGAAATCAATGAAGGAAAAGAATAAACATAAATGTATGAGCACTAGCGAAAATACCGATGAAGAGAACATCCAGACAGATATGATTGTTTTCTTAAGTAGAAAATAAATTGTTTTCGTCATTATAATCTATAGTCTACTTACTTAGCACTATTTCACTCGCAACAGTTTAATTTGTGATTGGAACAACATATACATGGATTAATCTGATAGTTCAAAAACAATATCAATATAGAAGAGTAAGATATATTTCCTTATTTTGTTTCAACTAAAAATAGTTTTTGTGTTAACAGAAACATAAAAGGAACAGCAGACTGCATACTATTTATATGTTACCTTAGCTCGGATAGAGATGGGCAAATCCTGAATAACGGCAGCCTCAGTGTATTTACTTTCATACTGTAATCGCAAGTGGCATTTGATCTGATTACGGAGATCCCTATCAAGTCTATTTCTGTTCATATACTTAATAACATCTGCCATTTTGTCCCTGAACCTCTCAGTATTGGATCCTTTTACAATTAAAGCTGTCATGTTACCAATCAAATAAGCACCAAGAACCATGTCAAAGGAGACATATAACATTATGAATATCATTTCCCTCAAATTGACTGCATGTATGTCTCCATAACCTGTCACAGAAGAGCAGATTAATTAAGAATGGATTTAAAACCTACGGAAAACAAACAAACACACACATACAAATTAAGTATAGAAAACAAAGAAAAAAATCAGTTCAGTAATATACAGGATAAAGTAAATTAAACGGGTTACTTACCAACGGTAGCCATTGTGACAATAGCAAAATACATGGAAGTCGTGTACCGCTTCCACAAATCAATTTCTCTGAAGTTTGAATAACTATAATCTCCCAACTTTAAGCTTCCAATCCATGTGTACCCCTCTTGTTCAGGAGGCAGTGTGGTAGCCAGGTAGTAAAAGATACAAGCTGCTGTATGTGTGCAATAGAGTTCAACAAAAATAAGTTTTATAATCCTTGCAAAAAGGTAATTAATCCGTATATCCTTCTCCATATTTCGGAAGAAATCAGTGACTTTGTGAACCCGATATAGCCTAATCCATAGGAGATACCTCACTTCTTCTTTTCTTCCACAACCCTGCGTGGAAGAATAATCTCAAAATGGTTATTAAGAAAGCTACAACTATAAATTTGCAGCTTGAAGTTCATATCTGTGTTTCATTTTCTAAAGAGGTGTGTGGTATATTAAGCTGTCTAAGAGGAATTATATTAGGGAACAAGTCCGTGATATTGTTCAAAACTCTTTCAAGGAACATATGTTAAAAACTTAATCACCATGCAAGTAGAAAATCAGAAATTATTTGTTAAAGGTTGTGTCTAACAAACACACTGAACATAGATAAAACAAACTAATTTTAGAAAAGCATACAAAGAAAAACCAGAAGGATGTAAAAGAGAGGAGCATGGAGGGTGTTTTGAGGGCTAAATATCAGGATCAGAACCATTTTATATATGTCAAATATAATTTCAGAATTAGTACAACAGCTTTCGTGATTTGACTATTATGGTCTCCATGAAAATGTAATCAGAATAAACATTTTATTTCTCCATGAACACAAACACTTTTATTTTTTAACTATGATATTTTAAGATATAGATATACACACAAATATGTTGATAGCTTATACATGACCAAATTCATATGCAAAGAAATACTTTAGGAAATGGGGAATGCGTGGAGGAAGAAAGCAATACCTTGTAGATCATATCCCAAGGCATGCAACCAAGTAAATCAATAAGAAAACTAGATTTCAAGTACCTGCAATTGCACAATGGGGAATACAACCAGAACGAGGCTCAGTAGCAAATCATTGAGAGATTTGTAAGAATGCAAGTGTGAACAAAAACAAACACAAGATAAATATACAAGCAAGTACCGACGACAATAGTACCAGAACTTAATACACTTTCGTTAAGTAATAAACGGGATCTATTGCCTTGAATGTTGTCATGCTATATAAACTAACAGCATAATAAAGCAGCTTAAATCATGCTACAAGTGCGAGTAGAATCAACTTTTTGAAATAAGTAACAGAATTCAGAATATCCTGTGTTTGCTGGTTCATTTTTGCTGATCTTGTAGCAAAGCGAGTGGTAAAAAAAACACTATCATACTTATCAGAAATCACAAGCTAATAAATCAAATGCAGCAGGAATTGAATTTATAGTCATTTGATGAAAAGGGGAAGAAACATAAGAAAAACTAACCGAATTGCAATAGAAGTGGGCTTATAGACCATTCTGTAGGTCTGGGAGTCTCTATAGGCAACGAAGAAATGCAAAACGATGTCAAGGAGGAAAGCTATTTGTCCTGCAATGTCTAGTATAAAAAGATTTTCTGGCAAACCCCTGAAGAACCCAAACTCCAAAGGAGTAAAGAAGGAAGAGTACAGCGCCCATATTAGTATGAACTTGGTCCATGCTCGATACCACCTGCATTTATATATATAACACATCAATCCTGTGTCATGCAGAGGTCAAAACAACAGTAAAAGCACAAACAAAAAGAAAAAAAACAAATACCCTTTTGGTGTGAGACAGTTTGATAATTGGATTCTAAGGTGTACGTACTTGGTAAGTAAAAGAAGAAGAAAAATGAGAGGAAGAATAGGACTGATCCGAGTGAATGGAAATACATGTATATATATACTCTGAAAGACCAAAATATAAAAATTAAATTCTGAATGTTTTACTAAAACTAGACTAATTTTTCTCTTTCATGAAATTTATTATGCCTCTTATTTTTATCACCCAATCAAGCAAAATTTCAAAATTGCTATTTATAAAATTGCTGTTTATACCATTAATGATTAGCATGAAAAAAGAGAGTCATGATATCTCTATTTTATTAATCATATTTATCTATCATTTTCGTTTATTAATTTCCAGCTTTCTTTTTTGGTTCACACGTCTTTAATACTAATGCTGCTTATATCAGGAACAATATCCTTTGACAAAATTAATAAATAAATAACAAATCTTGCTGGCAAATAGGGTGTTTCCTGAAATTAAGCCACATGTCATCATTGGATTGAACTAGAGCAATTCTCGCCGATCTAACAGTAGAAAAATTGTTTTTATATTTACCATATGATAATGTTATTTTTCATTAATGAGCTAACAGTAAATATTATTTTTGTATTTACCATATGATAAAATCAAAAACATGTAATTTATATTCTATTCAAAGACTGGACTTTTAAAAATCTATTGTGTTAGATCAATTATTTTTATATTTACCATATGATAATGTTATTTTTCATTAATGATCTAACAGTAAATATTATTTTTGTATTTACCATATGATAAAATCAAAAACATATAATTTATATTCTATTCAAAGACTGGACTTTTTAAGACTTTTTAAAATCTATTGTGAGGGTTTACATTCCAAAGCATGTTCATATTTTTAGAAATAACATGTATCAAATTTTTAATTATATTTACAGAATTAAAAAAAAACACCACCAACAATGAATAGGTTAATATTCTTTTTATAAATGGCCATGCCTTTTAATCTTAGGGAAAAAGAAATCTAAACTCTAACTACATGTATTAGAAAAGTGAAATTAAAAATAAAATCCGTCGAGTATTTAAATTTTGTATCATTATTATGTGACTTATATATTTGTTCACCAAACTGATTATTCTCAATTCAATCTACCAATCGTATTTTTCTCTATGGCATTCATTTAGATTAATGTAAAAAAACAGAATTACAAAGGATGAAAAATTCATAATAGATATAAAGTAATGGGCCAATAATTTATTTAATTTGTCAGGATATCAGTCCGCAATTGCCATGTGATCAGACTGTCAAGCAAGAACAGCCATATAATTCATTAAGTGTGAATTGTGAATAATGCATGTTAATTAAATTAGATATAATTATGTATAATTATTATAAGTTATAAGTTTTATTAAATTTGGAGATCTCACTATATTTTTAAAATTTTATGGAAAATATGAGAATTGATATAATTATGTAAGTATTTATGATCTTTAATTTTATAATTAATATTATTTTAAAATTTAAAATTTAAAATTATAATTTATAGTATAACATATGATGTGATAAATTAAGATAGAATTATATTACGATAACCAAATATTTTTTAAAAAATAAAATCATTGTAATTATACCTTATATAAGTATTAGATGTTAATTATATTTTTATATAATTATATTATATTATCAAAATAAATTTTTAATGATGCTTTTTTAAAAAGTAAAACATATTTTTATTTAATTAAAGACTTCAAGTTAAAAAATAGTTATATGATGCTTAAAATTAGTAATATTAAATTAATTTATATGTTTCTGCGTATATATAATTTTTATAATGTTTTTACTTTCTAGAGGAGTTGGGTCTGAGTCAAACCGTGAGCCGTGAGGCGTAGTGGTTATCCTCGGTCGAGTGTGACTAAAATTAAAAAGGTTTTTTTAAAGTTGCACAATCCCAACAATCCGGCCAGCCAAAGATAAGAAAAGAAGCCGTGTACTCATATCAACAACTATGACGCAGCGATTGAAATCCAACTACGTTACGCCACGCGTAAGGCAATGGCGGGAATGACGACAGCTCTCCTTTGGCCTCAAAAACTCAATTTACAACTGTCACGTTGTTTTGTTTCTTTAATTTAAGCTTTATCGTTTGATAAACTAAAATTAGAAAAACTAATTCACAATTCGTAGTCCACAGACATACTAAAATTAAGTTTAAGTTAATGAAGTAAAGTTAACTCGGTAGAGTAATAATAAAATCAAATCAATAATTTTATTTTTAAATAATAAAAATAATCTTTTATTTTAGAAGGGCTATTAGTTACTAGCTTTACTTGACTTTTTCTCATTTCTCTAATTTTTCAATCTAATATTTTATCCAGACAGTGATTGCCTGCCTCTCCATCTAATGTGATATAAAGCAATGGATTGAATTTGATACTATAAGTTTACAACAAGGAAACTAATTATATTATGAAATGGTTAAATAGGAAGTTAATGTCTTTTAAATTATTCGATTATATAACATGTTATAAATTGGAGGCTTCTTTAAATGTTATTTTATTTCAAAAATATTTTAAAATCATTAATTGTTACTCTGTGTTCAAATTATAATAATAATAATCGTAGATGAACGGGTGGCTAATAACTTACCTGTTGTCGGGATGAATAGGTAGACCGTCTTTGAACCCGTCGAATAAATATTGACGACTCAAGTTCTTCCGAGCACGAGCTGCGGCCAATCCCAACTCATTAGCTATCAGATTAAATCTGCTTCCCCCTCGATGATATGGTTCCTTCTCTAAACTCATCCACCTCGTACTCTTCCTCATTCGCCTCCCGAGCCCTCTCAGCTCTTACTCTTCTACTCCTGCCAATGTCCCCCATAGCCGCCGCGCTAACCACCGATCAAATAGATTCAATGTATTTCCCGTACTCTATCTGCATCATTTTTAACATTAAACTAAACAGAAACAAGTCAACAACAACAAAAGAATGTCCTATCCAAATCAGAGAAGTAACAAATTAAAAGTTAACTAACCGTAGACGTAGGCTTTTGCTTTTAATAGACGATGAGATGAAGAGGAAACCAGAAAATGACCTGTTGATCTCGGAGGTTGAAAAATTGTATAGCTTATTTGCTCGGCAACTCCTGAACGTATAAGCAGGTTTATGCAGATTACTATTTCAAACACTCCTGAACTTAACAGATTTCCTTTTTGATTTGCTTTGGTGTAAAAATACAGAGAAGTGGAAGAGCTTTTCCTGTTTGGGGAAAAAATGTAGAGTTTGTTAGATTTGATTTTGTTGGTACGCAAGGGTTTTGGACAAAGAGGGCAATGTACAGGTGACCACAATTTATACACAAACGCTGTCCTCCTTTTATCATAGCCGTAAATAAAACTGAAATAATAAAAAGAGTAAACTACATCATATACCACCAAACTTTAGTTATTATATCTTTTATACCATTGAACTTTCAATTTTGCCAATTATAACACTAAACTTTGATTTTTGATTCAAGTATACCACTGAACCGTTAAATCATTAACGACGCGATGATTTGGCTGACGATGTAGCTGATGGATATCAACATAGATATCTCACAAAAAATGATATTGTTTTGATCTGACTGTTAATGATTTAACGTCCCAATGGAATAATTGAAATGAAAATCAAAGTTTAGTGTTATAATTGACAAAATTGGGCGTTTTACCCAAAAATGACCCTGTCATGAATTAATTACATGTCAGGCACAGTTTCAGAAAATTTTACCGATCTAGTACCCTTTCTGACAAGGCTTATTCGTGCCTTATCCAAGTTGGCGCTACGTAAGAGAAAGGCGCGGATCATCATACGTGCATTTATGGGATTCTGACACGCGCCAGTAAGGCACGGATGGTGATACGCGCCTTTCATTATTGGTTTCGAATTTCTCGGCCTTTAAGCTCTCTCATCGCCTATAAATAACACCCTCTTCAATCGTAAACATCACCACATCAATTCCTCCTATATTTGCTTCACAAGTTCCTTCCATATTTTATTGTAAGGTAATTTTTTTAAAATATTATATTTATTTTATATATGATCATGTATACCTACTATCAGAAGTGTTTAAAGCATATGAATTTGAGTTCCCCAATAGGTAATGAGAAAAACCCTAATAAAGTTCATAATTGGCTTCCAATTATACCAGATCCGTCCTTATTGAGGGATTGTGGTCATCCAAAATCCACTGGAATTCATTGTGATATGAATATTCGAGAAACGTCTAGAGAAAACAAAAGATGTGGGCATTGTAAAAACCCAGGACACAGTAGGAAAAATTTCCATCTCCTTTTTCATCAAGGAATCGTTGATGTTGTGCTTGATATAATTGTTTATGAAAGCTAAGTTTCTGTAATTTAATTTGCATTTACTTTAAGTGAATTCATTTGAGCATCATCGATTAATTAAACAAGAATACGATACAACAAAAGGGATTAAAAAGCACTAAATAATAAAAACATTCACTTGAATTAAGTAATAAAAAAATAAACAAAATAAATTAAGTAATAAAAATTAAATAATTAAACAAAATTACAAGTGTTGGTAAATAAAAAAATTAAATAAAAAAATAATGAAATATATGAATATATCGATGCATGTGTCTTGAATGTGTTCTGCAGGGCGGTGGATGTCTTTCTCGAAGAGGATTTCTTCGTATAACTTGTTCTTACTCCGCACTCTCATCATCATCACCACCACCACCACCACCATCATCATCATCGGGAGCAGATACATTTTGTTGATGAGGGACGAATGACGATGTAGCACCTTCATAAAATAAAGACCTTGGAGGTGTATGACTGACTATCACACAACCCATAGAAAATTGGGAAAACTACAAAAAGACCGACATCGATGAATGAGAAAACTGTACAGGAGGTGTCTGTGCGGCGACCATTGATGGTGAAGTTGTACCTGCCAAATAACCAGCATATAAACCCCAAGTTGAATATACAAACATAGAACTATAATATCCTCCATAAGGGGTCATATAACTCTTCGGTGTGGCGGCATCTGGTATGGAAACGACGGTGGTGGCATCTGATATGGCTATAGAGCCGTCTGAAACGGTTGTGAAATGTACAATGGTGTAAACGGTGGTTGCTGTGAAGGTTTCGGTGCTGCAACTAAGGACGAACCGGAAGGGCCTGTTATCCGTCCACGAGTCGGGGTACGATGGGTTGTGATGGTGGACGTCTTTGTCGACGTCGATGAATGCTCTCGCCTCGTGCTTCCTCGGAAAGTAGGAATAGTTTCCCGTTCCTGTTGAACCACTCGTAATAAGCATCTACAACCGTCAAATGGTTCACATAAATGAGTTCTGTACGGGGAATGCTCCCACGTCGATCCTCCTATGTCATTACCCACTCATATGCTTCAATAGCCAGTCCACTTATTTTTTGTTGCATCGATCGGTGCTATGCAAATCGTCGAGATTTTTAGGTGCTTCCGGAATTGATTGTACAAAACCAAATTGGCGGAGCACACGATCAATGGGATGTCACTCGACAATCGCATAACATATCAGAGGGATCGCTTCCATCCAAACATCTAATGGGCCCCTGAAGTCGTATGGGATGTAAATCCTCATCTCTTCAGTACAATAAGGAGCCCATTCAAACTAAAACAAATACATATAATTCTTATCAAAATAATAATCTAATTATATTACGATTATATTACGATAATTAAAAGTAGATTTTGTTATTTAAATACATACCTCTGTGCTAGCCTTCTGATAAATGAGTAGCCTAATTTCTTCTAATTCATCAGGTAAATCCCGATGATATTTTCTTGTAGTCGACCACCTATTTAATGAAATAATTTTTATTATATACTAAATAAAATTATTAATATACGAAATCAATATTGTAATTACCTCAGTAATAGCGGGAAAACCAACGGGTTTTCACCACCGGACATAAAAGGGCATGTGATACCACACCCAAGACTGCAGCAGAAGGAGACATTCGCCGATATCATTTTTTCTATAGTTAGTAACTCGACACATTTCCCTATAGAGAAATGCCAAAACTGCCGAGTCACAACTCAGTGTGCCAGCCTGATGAAAATCGACGATGTGACGCAACCACATACAATGAACTTGGTTGCGCGATTTGTCCGACATCAAGAGCTCTCCTATCAGTTGTGGTATGCAAGCGCGTGCATACATTTTAACATGCTCCTCCGAGGCGTCGCTACTCGAACGCTTAAAAGTTACATCCAACCAATTTAACAGAATTTGACCATCGTTGAAATTAGACGGGACACCTCCAAGATACTCCTGGCACAATGAATGCCAATCACCGTGTGCCACCCCAAAAAGCACATCTCCATCTACCGGAAGCCCCAAATGCATGGAAACATCCTCCAGCATAATTGTGCACTCTCCACACGAAAGATGGAATGTGTGTGTCTCCGGTCTCCACAGCTCTACCAATGCAGAAATCAGGATGGATTCTAGGTTACAGTGCCCTTCGTATCTTGCTACGTAACCGGATCCAGCATCAACTAAATACGGTCATACACGAGTTGATATCTATAACTTAGGATTACAGATGAAGGAATGTAATATATTGTATCTCTCACAATTTAATAAATATTATACAAATTAAAATATAAACTAATACTAAAATAAATAAATAAATAAAATATTAACAATAATTTAAAATAAAAATAGAATTTTAAAATGTTATCGAATCAGCAAAATACCTCGAGATATGATGTCCATCTAAACGAAGCATACCACCTTCCATTTTATAACTGCTAAAAATAATAAAAAGTTAATATAATACAATTTAATAAAATACTAAATTATTAATTTATTATAATATAGTAAAATATTTTACCTTCTAAATATAATTTGACTGGGTTTGAGCTTTAAAAGGGTGTGGGCTTTGAGAGAGTTTGAGATGATTTTAGAATTTGGTGTGTTTGAATTAAGAAATGAGCGGGTATTTATAGGGAGAGGGAAGATGTTTGGTCGGATGCGGTAATTAATGTGGGAGGTGTAAATGATTGAAAATTAATTGAAAGAAGCGGATCATCATCCGTGTCTTACTGGCGCATGTCAGAATCCCAAAAAGGCGCGTATGATAATCCACGTCTTGTCAGAAAGAGTGTTAGATCGATAATTTTTTTCGAAATGATTCCTGACAGGTAATTAATTCATGTCAGAGTAATTTTTGGGTAAAAAAACCACAAAATTAAAATTTTAATGGTATAAACAATTCAACACCTAAATTTCAATGATATCTATTGCAGTTTACCCTAATATAAAAGTGGTTACTGCTCTAAAACTACAGCGCCAAGTTGCCAACGTGTTTGCGCGGCTTCAGAAAACATTAAAAAAATTACTATTTCATTGTAATTTTTTTACATTTTAATTCTATTAACGTGTTTGATAAATATACTAATTTTTTAGTTAATAGAATTTTTCTAAAAAAATGTGTTGAGTAAGATAGATAGATAGTTAATTATATTATGTAAAAGAGATTTTATTTTATTTTCCAAAAAATATATATTTGAAATAAATTATTTTAAAAAGTCAAATTATTATATATCGATTGTTTTGTCTATAATGAAAAGGGGCTAACAGATGTTGCAATCAAGTGGACTTGATGGTTTGAGTATAAAATATGAATTAGCTAAATGATGATATATATAGCCGATTACCATGAAAACCAAAACATATCACGCAGGTCCCAACTCGTAATAAGGAATGATAAGCACCGTATATTCCGTTGACTATGAGTTGTAAGATTATGATTGTGTAATTATATATGCAATAAAACGTTAATTAACATTTTGACCTGTAATCCACAAATTTTAAAAAAAATACAAATCTAAAAATAAATAATAAAGCAAAGATGAGGTCTAGGTTTTTAAAGTATAAATTAAACTTTAGTTTTAATTTTTTTTGGATTTAATTGTTTTAGGTCTTTAAAGGAAACACTGTATATATATGTAAATAAAGCGTAAGAGTTTTGTTTTCAAATCTATGCCGGTTGACCGTTTACAATTTCATATACTAAACATATAAAAATGAGGCAAATGGATCAATGGGTTCAAAGATTAGGAATCTTTGCGGCTAGAAATAATGCCGCCGGCCGCTGATATACTCAACCAAACTGTGGTTAGAAAACGAGAAGGGTTGCGGTGCATGCATGTTCGATCCATAGGTTTTAACTAAATCTCTGTGTCAACTTTTAACCCACGTTAAGCGGTTTTGTATTTTTATTATAATAATTATACACGAGTTTCTTTTTATTATATTTTATTTATACTTCTTTTATTTTTAGCTTTCATTGATATATTCAGAGATTTTGGTTTATACTTTATAAGTTGATTATTGTGTTAATAGCATCCGTGATTGATCTATAAGGGAATTTTGTTTAAGGGTTATCATAAATATAGCTTTGATATTTAGGTATATTGTTATGTTTATTTTTTTTTATAATTAAAGGGGTTAAATAATTTAATAAAAAAATAAATTGGATGATGACATACGATAAGTAGTAGAACTGTCATATTAACAAATAGTAATTTTTAAATTATTTAAAAAATAAAAATGGAAAAATAAATATAAACTCAAAGATATGAAAAAATATAAAATATTATAGAAAAACATAAAAAGTTAGAAAATTGTAAAAATATAAAATCTAAAAATTAGAAAACAAAAATATCATTTGAATCTATACATAAAAATATGTACAAATGATTACACAACAAAGTCTAAATATTATTGAAAAATACACATAAAAATATCTTTCATATTATTAAAAAATTTATTTGAATATTATTTTTTAATAATTAATTAAAAATAAAAAATAAAACCATGTAGTGATGCAAGGATTAAATATAGTCATTATCATTAACATATTCTAATATTGTAATGTTTTTTTATTTGTTCTCATTCAATTCACTGGTATGAATTTATTTTGGAAAGAAGGAAAAATGGGTAAATATATGATTATATTATTAATTTAACATTTTAAAAAATAAAATTATATCCCTATTATTAAATATTTTTTTATGGAATCAATTATAGATTTTGAATGGTAAAGGGAGACTAAAGCTAGCCCATCAATTCCTTATGCTAAAGCTTGTAAACGAACCCAACGTTCAACAAACCGTTCGTGAACTGTTCGGTGAGAAATTCGTTTATGTTCGTTTATTTATTAAACGAACGAACATGAATAATATTTTGTGTGTCATTAAATGAATAAACATGAACAGAGGGCTCGTTTGTTCATTTACGTTCGTGAACGTTCGGTAATATGATTGTTTATGTTCGTTCATTTACGTTCGTTTATGTTCGTTCATTTACGTTCGTTTATGTTCATTCGTTTATGTTTGTTTATGTACGTTCATTTATGTTTAGCCCAATCTCTCTAGACTCATTTAAAATATTAAAGCCCAATAAATTTTAATCTGATACCCATAAATATTTTAAAATTCAATTAATTTTAAATACAAATAAAAAAAACTCAAAACAATTAAATAAATATAATCATAACATTGTTAGGAAAGGAAAAAAATCTATTTTCATTTATGTTCGTTTACGTTCATTTATGTTCATTTATTGTGTTCGTTTACGTTCGTTCGTTTATGTTCGTTTACGTTCGTTTATTGTGTTCGTTTATGTTCGTTTACATCCGTTCGTTTATGTTCGTTCATTTATGTTCGTTTATCATTTAAATGAATGAACACCAATAAGAAATTTTTCGTTCGTTTATGTCTGTGTTTGTTCATTTGTTTAGTTAAAGTTAAACGAACGAATATAAACATACCCCGTTCGTGTTCGTTTGGTTCGTTTACAGGCCTAATCAACAGCCACATTCACCTCGCGACGTATAAGAATGAAATAAACTAGCTAAGCTTTATTGCAGATAAAGGCGCTAGATCTTACCAATAAAATATTACAATGTAGATATATTTTTATAAATCACTGAAATATTTAACAACTCACTCCAAATCACTCTTCTTTAATTCTCATCACTTTTATAATTAAATTTTTATTAATAAATAATTATCAACTAGATTAGTCATAAATCACTAATTCAAAGTGTGGTAGTCACATGCAAGCGTGATGTTGGCTGACACTGTTGAGTTTTGTCTTTGGTCTCAAACTCTTAATTCCTTATTCTTATAGCTCTCGAGTAGCTAGTGGGTTTCCCACTGAGATAGTGGTCAGGGTTTGGTTTTATGGAAGATTAATTAGTGGTTGGGAATTGGCATTTGTGAAGTTGGAAAATGATTACTCGTTCATCATATATTATATATTTGAAAATAAAACACTATGCTTGCACTGTTTTATTATATATTAGTTATATAGTATAGTTTATCATCGAATTTAGGTAATAACAAGTGATTAATACTGTGGTCAGTTGTCAAAAGGCAACCTGAATAATTTATTCATTGAACAGATAAATACATTTATTTAAAAATTTAAGTTTGAGGCCATTGCAGAATGCTAGCTATTTTCTTTCAATGCATTATAATTATATTTAAAATATATACTCATATAATTTTGATTGATAAATTAATAATTTAATTCATATAAATTTTAATATATTCATATTTTAATATCATATTCATTTTAATTTTATATAAATCAATAATGTAATTTTATTTATCAGAAAGAAAAAATAGTTGATTAGGCTTAGGTTGATAAGCGCTTTTTATATGATTGTATTTTATTATCATTATTATTCATGGATAAGTAATAAGCAGCTGGTTAATTCTAATATGCCCATTTGCTAATCAAAGAGCAAGGCCAACACAATTAAAAAAGAGAGTGATGTGAGAGAAACGAGGAAGGTAAGCATTGTTAATTACCCATCTTACGCAAGGTCTTAATCACCCTTTTAAACAAATGTTCAATCACACAATGACGAAGCAATGAATCATGACTCATTCTTGTAACATGATAATATACATAAAACTCAAACAATACCCACGTTGCAATATAATATTAAAAATAAATATCTACCAGTCGAAAAATGTTATATGAATTATTCCTCCCACATCTTGGATTCTTAATTTATTTACATGTTTGATTTTGTTTAATGTGTTAATATTAGTATTTACTATTATTAATTTAACATAGAAATAACCTTCATTTGTTTTCTACATTTAGTACCGTTAAGACTAAATATATGCATTCACACAAAAAGCAAGTGGCAAGAATTTTATTACCATTATTATTATCACTTTTATTTTTATTTTTGGGTAATAAGTGAGTTCGAGGCCACTTCCTAATGAGTCAATTCAGCTTTAGAACTTTGATCTAAGCCTAAAGTATATTTACACATTTTTTTTACTACAAAAGCATTCACGAACTCTGGACTGCCACTGCTGTGTTGAATGAACCCCAACTTTGCAAAAACTTGGGTCTCCTTACCTCCATTTTCTTCCATACATCTCCTGCCAACCAACCTTGATCAATATCTTCAAGCACTCTGTCATACCATTTCAAAATGTAAAAGCAAAACATTAGATGTTCCATATAAAAGAATCATCCCTAAAAGCAAGCTTACTCTATTTCTTTATTATTAAATAAAACTACGGTATAGGCACGAACTTTTGTTACTGCTTTAGAACATACTATGATTTCTATTACCTCCTCTTTCCTTCCATCCTTCTTTAGCATTATCTATTTCGGTTAATGAATGCCGGAAACCTTCAGCTTAAGAAATCGACTTACATAATATGACGAACATAATTCTAGCAGGCTTCACTGTCACCCTGTTATTAGAGTCCATACGCAATGCAGATTGGTGTATGACTGTATGTATTTCTTGGATACCCTGGACCTATCCAATATCCAAGGCTACTATTTAGGAGATTTGAAATTTTCGCAGCAGCCGAAAAAGGTGGATGGAGGACCGACTGAGAGGAGATAAGAATTTTAATTTTAACTAAGTCGCCATCAACATAGTTTAAGTATGATGCATGGTTCCCATTGGTTTAAATACATTAAAGATTTTCAATGTTCCTGACAGGTTTTAATTTCTGAAATTCGCACTTTTTAAAATTCACATGCTGTCCATTCTTTTCTTTTTGTGACTTGCTTTCCTAGTGGGAATTCTCCCATGTGTTTCAACACTTCCATTGATTCTAAAGGACAAGGCAAACGATAGTACAAAGATGTTTGAGGATCAAAATCAACTACAAAGAGGTGCAGCAGTACTTACCGTAAAGTTGTTCAATGTTTTTCTTTAGCAAGAAACCGATCCATTTCATTCTCAGCATAAAGAATTTTTGCTCCACATCCTGTTTCATCCACTGACCCAACAGCTTCTTCATCAACCAGAACCACATTCACCCTGTGAGATTCCACCTTGGTGTTTGGAATCTGTCCAAAATGTATGGAATATACCGGGCATAAAATGAATAGAGTTCTTCAAAAATGTCACTTCTAGAAAAGAAAAGGTAAACATCAATTCTCTGCAACTAAAAACTATGATTTCTATGTAGGGTATAATATAATGTCCACCAGCAGACATCTTGTCCTCTGGTGAAAGGAAGCCTGATATCTTGTATAATGGGCATGCTTTAGGAAAAACCAGCATAGGAAAAAGCACCAAAAGGAACCAGTTTGCAATCATGTTATAAAGAAAAAGTACAAAAACATTTTCTATATATACCTCAAACATAGCTTCTGTAAGAATGTTTTCTAGTATGGCTCTTAAACCACGAGCACCAATGTTCTTTGCCATTGCCTTCTTTGAAATCAATCTCAGTGCATATTCAGTAAAGTACAATTTGACCTGAAAAGCTAAAATGAAACAATTATTACAAAGGACAACAAATAAATGCTTGAATCAGTCTCTGGAACACCTAAAAAAGCAACAGAAGAGAGAGAAAAGGGTGAACATAAAAAGGTGAAAACGTTTCTTGATCAACAGTAGAAAAGGATAGAAAGCTTACGCCACTCATGCTAAACATTTTCTTGTACTGCTTACCAAGAGCATTCTTTGGTTTCATGAGGACCTGTTAATGAGCAACAGTTACATTCTGTCAATCATCCTAACAAATACGTATGAAACTGAGAAATCCATCCCTATAACGTTCATTAGATGAGGGAGTCCGATGGATCTGTCCATGTGGCACCCACTTTTGGCTCACTCCTCTCTTTTACTACAACTGCCCAAACCTACCATTTCGGCTTTCACATTTAACAGAAAAAGGAATGAAACAAGGACAATAGAAGGGTTGGTGGGAAAGAATGGCACAAAACAAGGATCAGAAGGAAGATTCGGGGATAGAGCCTTTTTTTCTTCTTCTTTTGGAAGTGTCTTTAGAGAACTCTTTAATGTTACTCTAAGAGTAATATCTTCACCAAATTTAGAGAATCCATCTATTTTGTTTTGAATTTCTAAACGTCACTTAACAATTATATAATATAATACCACAGGTAGAAGACCATTTCCCGAGCAATATACATGTCCAAGGCCCTAGAACAAAATACGTACTGAGCAAAAGATAAAACGCACCTCAACAAGTTGGTCCTCATCCAAAGCAGACAAACCAACTAAAATAGGAAAGCGGCCAACAAATTCAGGAATCAATCCATATGCAATAAGATCATCACTTTCAACCTCCAGATTCATAACCAAGAATGAGGTTAGCTTTCCAATATAGTGAAAAACAATTTTTAAGAGAAATATAGAATGAGACCAGAATTTCACTCCAAAAAAATATAAAATGGTAGCAGAAATATATTTAGTTGCATTTTAGCCATATGAGTTTTGATTCTCACAGATTCCAACAATGATGATGTAACTGCAGCAGTAATCAAGGACCGGCCCTCATATTTTCACAGACAGGTGCTCCAAAGCCAATAGAAGAATCTTGCCGTCTGAGAAAAGAAAACAACAGCTAAAATTAAAATTTAACAAACAATGGGCATGAGTATTAAGACATTGAATGATAGTGTTACCTCTCTGAAATGGTTTTCTCCAAATCATTAAATGCCCCACCACATATGAAAAGTATATCTTTTGTATTTATCTGCAACATTACGACATTAAAATACCAATACACTCAAGCTGAACTAAAAGATTTAATAATTCCAGATTCTTATTCATATGTTATCCTCATGTGTTCCTTCCAGCTAATAATAATTACTTTGAAGACAATCCAAGATCATTACATACTAAATCAAATGATAGTCATTTAAATTAGATGAAATCAGTAAATTGAATTTTCTCCGGAAAAACTAGTTTCTTTTTTCTTTTCTTTTTGATTACCCTAGGTGCGTTCGGGAGGTCTATCAGGGTGAAACTTAGAGTGGGGTCTGTTTTTAAGAAACTGAGTGAGGTTATGGAGAAATCAGATGAGGGTGGTTCGGTAGAAGATTGGTCGGAAGAGTCTTCTTCAGAGGATGTGGATGGAGGAAGGCCAGTGTTGGGAGAAGAAGAAGCTGATCAGGTGGAGTTTGATTGTCCAAACAGGGTGGACACGTGGCTGGAAGAGGGGAGATCGGCTAGCTTGGAAGGAGGGGGTGATGCTGGTTTCGAAGCAGATATTGTGGGATAGCAGCCTTTAATGTTGGAGAATGACGAGGAGCACAATATTAATAAGGGGACGGGTAGTATCGGTAATATGAGAAAGGGGTGTGGGGATTATGCGGGGTTGGGTCTGAGGGATGATGCAAGTGTTTTGGCCCAATCTGAATTTTCTGAGCAGCCCAGTACACCCGTCATTAGGATTATGCCCACTGGTAGAGTTCTAATCTTGGGCCAGGCAGAGTCGGGATTGAAAGAAATTAGGGGGGTTTACACCCAAAGTAGTGGGGATGGGGCCTGCAATGTTGATGTGGCTGCAGGAATTATTAATCCTATCTGTAATAATAGGAGTGATGAGCAGAATGGCACTGTCTTACCTGAAGAGTTTCTGGATTCAGTCGGTGAGTTGCAGCAGAACCGGTCCACTGTTGGTGCCATTGGAGGGTCCTCTTCTTCGAAATCTTTACGTATCCATGGTAAGAACGGAGCAGTAGATTGGCTGGATTTTGTTTTCCTCAACAGGGTGTATAATAGGTCGAACAGAAAGCAGAACAGTATGTCTTCAGGAAAGAAGGTTGAGAGGAGGAAAGTCTTAGATGCAGGTGATTTTCAGTCTGGTTTGTGCGATGCTGTGAAAAAGGCGGGGGAGAAGGATGAGGCGAACGCTATTTAGAATGTGAGTAACTTAATGGGGATTACATTTAGAGGGGGGAAAAAAGCTTTGATGGAAAAAGTTGCTGCGAAGGGTAAGGGGAAGGGAATTTAAAGTTCCGGGTTGATAGGGTTATTACTAAAATTTTTATGTCAAAGTTAGCAATTGTTACGTGGAACATTAGGGGCCTTGGAAGGAAAGAAAAATTGAGAGCGGTGAGAAGTTTGATTTTGGATAAAAAACCATATGTTATTTTCATTCAGGAATCGAAGTTGGATTCGGTGACTCCAGGAATTATGAGAAGACTGGGAGGTAATAAGTTGCGGGGGTGTGCCTGGTCTCTAGCAATTGGGGCAGCAGGAGGGATTATTTCTTTATGGGATGAGGAGGTTTTTACTGTGCATTCTCAATCCTTGCACTGTAGGTATGTTGCTACTATTGGGAATCTTCAGGGTTATTCGGGACAGTTTTGTTTCATTAATGTTTATGGGTCGGTTGATGCAGAAAAGGAGGAGTTTTTTAATAATCTTCTTTCGTTTGTGATGCAAGTTGATTGTCCGATTTGTTTGGGAGGTGATTTTAACGCTTATCTTTCGAAGGATGAGAAAATGGGTGGTCCGCAGAACGGTTTTTCAGTGAGATTATTCAACAAGCAAGCCTTAATGATCTTCCATTGGTAGGAGGCAGCTTTACTTGGAGCAATAATAGGGAGCTATCAACCTTGTTAGGTTGGATAGATTTTTGGTGGATCCTCGGTTTTTATCTATCTTTCCGAATATCAGTCAAACCTTACTACCGAGATCGATTTCTGATCATAATGCCATTTTGATAGAAAACAGTAATGTGATTTGGGAACCTAAGCCTTTTAGGTTCTTCAATTATTTGTTGGATGAAGATGGATTCATAGAGATGATGGAGCAGAATTTGAAGAAGCTTCAAAATGATGGGAGGAAGAGAGGTATTTTCAATGTTCTGAAGGGGTCTAAAGTAGCTATTAAGAAGTGGTCGAGGAGCATACATCTTGAATTGCCTGGGTAATTTCGGATTTGATTCGATCCATTCATGATATGGAGTTGGCTTTGCAACAGGGGTCCTCTGTTTGTTCAATTGAAAAGGTGGCTAAAGCTAGGAAGGAACTTTGGAAACTTTACAGAAAAGAAGAGCAGATTTGGTTTCAAAAGTCAAGAGTAAAGTGGTTCTTGGAGGGTGACAAAAATTCCAGATTTTTTCATCAATGTGCGGCGCATAGAGGAAGGGTAAATCTTATTAAATCTTTGAAGGTTGGAGATGAGTGGATTTCGGATCCTGAGAGAATAAAGGCTTGTGTAGTGGAGTTCTTCAAGGAGGCGTATAATATTAATATGGATGGTTCGTTGGAAGTTGAGCATATGGATTTAAACTTCTCTAAGCTGTCAGTGGAGCAGAGTTTTCGTTTGGAGAAACAGTTTTCAGAAGAGGAAATTTGGGAAGCTATTGCAGCTACCGATAGTTAACAAAGCCCCAGGTCCAGATGGGTTGAGTACGAGTTTCTTTAAGAAGTTTTGGCCTCAGCTTAAGGAAGGTATTGTAGGCTTCTTTGAAGATTTTTTCAGGGGAAACGATGGGAAAAAGGGGTGAATCACTCCTTTATTACACTCAATCCCAAGAATGCAAGTCCAGCTGGATTGGAAGATTATAGGCCTATCAGTTTGGTAGGTGGCCTTTATAAGATATTGTCTAAGGTGATGTCGAGGAGGTTAAGGGAATGCATTGATTCGCTCATTGGTCCTTCTCAGTTTGCCTTTATTCTAGGAAGGCAAATTTTGGATTGTTCTTTGATCGCAAATGAAGGAATAGACTATTGGAGGAAGAAAGGTCGGAAAGGTATTGTGTTTAAAGTGGACATTAAAAGAGCCTATGATTCGGTTAATTGGAAGTTTATGTTGAAGACAATGGAATATATGGGTTTCGGTAAGAGGTGGTGTTCCTGGATAGAAGCTTGTATTTCTTCAGCATCTATCTCGTTGTTAGTGAATGGGTCTCCTTCGGAGGAGTTTTCGATCGCTCGTGGTCTTCGGCAAGATTGCTCATTATCTCCATTGCTATTCAATTTGGAAGGGGAGGTGTTGAGTCTTCTGCTGTCAAAGGCGGTTAATGGTGGCCTATTTAGGGGTTTTAAGATTGGTGATGATAATAATTCCTTTATGTTGTCGCATTTGCAGTTTGCTAACGACCTTATTATTTTCTGTAGTGCAGAGGGTGGTGAATTAAAGAATGTGTGAAGGGTCCTATTCTTGTTTGAATTGATGTCCGGGTTGCAATTGAATTTGTATAAAAGCAGAGTTTTTGGCATTAATGTGGAAGAGTTGGAATTAAAAGAGTGGGTTGAGTCGGTCGGATGCTCATGGGTGTCTTTCCTTCAGATTATCTAGAGTTGCCGCTTGGAGCGAAGAAAAGTTCGATGTCGTTGTGGGAGCCGATGATTCAAAGGTTTTATAAGAAGTTGTCGGGATGGAAAGCAACTTCTCTTTCTATTGCAGGGAGGGTGGTGTTAATAAAATCGGTTTTATGTTCCTTACCAATTTATTACTTGTCTGTTTTCAGGTTGCCTTCTAGTATCCTCTCGAGGTTGTACTCAATAATGGCGAACTTTTTATGGGGTGATTCGAATGGGAGGAGAAGAATCCATTGGGTCAAATAGCAGTCTGTATGTAAACCTAAGGAGTTAGGCGGGTTATGGATTATTGATTTGAATCTCATGAATAAAACTCTCTTGGGGAAATGGTATTGGCCTTTTTGTCAAATAGCAGTCTTTTTATCAAGTTGGGACGTTGCTTTTGTTGTTCCAGAAAATCCTTATGTTCTTCTTGAAGGATGGAGAGAGTTGGTCCCTCATTCTAAAATATGGGCCTTTATACCTGGAGCTGTCATTTGGTCAGTACGGAAGTTAAGGAATTAGATTATACTTGACGGTAGGAAGATGGACACTGCTTTGTTGCATTTTTTAACGAGATATATACTGGTTTCTTGGTTTGTTGCAAATTACCGAATGTCCATTTTATGTTCGATTACCTTGTGGGGAATCCGGTTCTTGCTGATTCCTGTGTGGTTAAGGTTAATTCTGCTGATTCGTCGATTTCTTGAAAACCTCCTCCTAAAGGTTTTTCAAGATTAATGTTGATGGAGCTGTGGAGAAGTCTTGGTGTAAAGGGGGTATAGGTGGTATTTTGAGGGATGAAGACGGGGCTGTGTTGGATACTTTCTCTGAGAGTGTTGGGGGTGGACCTCCAATTCTGGCCGAGTTGTTGGCTATCCAAGCAAGATTCTTCTTCTTCTTCAAGTCTAGGTGGAGTTCGAGGGGCAGACTAATGGTGGAGAGTGATAGTAGTAAAGCTGTGGATTGGATCAGGTGGCCGAGTTCTTCTCCTATGATTTTCAATTCCCTAGTAAAGAAATTAGCGAATTGGTTGAAGATAGGAGTGTTGTTGTTAAACATGTTAGTAGGATTGTGAATTGTAAAGCGGATGAATTAGCTAAGATAGGAATTGGGTGATTCTCTGTTTTTAGTTTCTTATAGTTATTTTTTGCTGGTTTTGTCTGTTATGTACTGGTTATAATGTAATGGTTTATTTGACAGTAATAAAATTATGAGGCACTCTTTTCCTCCTTCCAATGGCCGTCAAGTTACCTTAGGGTTTTTTGACGGTTATGAAGGGGTTTTTAACGAGGCCTCCCCTTCTTATAAAAAAATAAGAAACTATGACTCGTTAAAAACCCCTTTGTACCTGCCGCTGTACAAAAGTACCTCAGCGAACATTAGAAGGAAGAAAAGAGTGACTCAAATTATTCCAAAAGAAATTACACCTCATACAACAACAGGCTGTTACAAACATCATCCACCAACTTAACCTCAACCATCCCTACAAACACATCATCCAAACAAAAATTACTATACAATTACCCTATACCCGGCTTAGCCAAACTATCAGCCTCCCAATTCACAACCTTTTTTACAAACCTTATAATAACACTATGCTCCAATACAACACTGACAATTTCCTTAACTAGCTATGAAACACTGTAGGGGACACTTCCGGAGTCTTAATCCATTTCATTGCAATCGCAGAATCACTCTATAATTAACCGACCCTTACCACACCATTCTGGTTCCATAAACAAAGCTAAACTAGCTTGAATGGCCTTCAATTCAGCTAAGATAGGCGGAACAACTAGTTTCTGTTTGGGAAATTAAATTTGGATTATAATTTTTTATATTTTAAATATTGCGATTAAAAAATTTAAATAATTCATTTTCATTTGGCAAAATCCAATGCATGAATGGAAGAAGCAATGTTTTACTAAACACTTATTTCCTTTAATCTAGAAATTAGAATTTTGAAATCCTTTGTTGGATGAATTTTGGAATCAAAGTTCAAGGTCTGTAACTTGGAGAAAGAAAGAGAGTTGTAATTGGGTTGAATTTGATACAACCTATCTCAAGAAGTAATTTGAAATCCTAATTTGAGCCCTTTAAATTCCTATATTTTGTTGATTCAAATCTAACAATTTAAAACTATTTTAAAACAATAAATATTTCAATTTTCAAATGCAAATTAAAATCCTAACACACAAATCTGAGTCTCATAATGTACCACTATATATATACATATGTGTGTGTGTGTGTTTGCAAATTTGTGCTTCCTAACAAACAAGAAGCCAGTGGAATACAAACAATCAAGGGATAAAACTTCCTAACTTCTTGATAATAATACTACCACTGTTAGGCATTCAACCTAAATTAGCTGGCTAATGTATGATAGCTAGCTAATTAGGGTTTGTGGCAGTTTTCTTATTTAAGTTTGGACAAAGTTTTGAAATATTGTGTGTGTGTGAGTGACAGGTTAGGCATTCAACCTAAATCAGCTGGCTAATGAATGATAGCTAGCTAATTAGGGTTTGTGGCAGAGTTTGGACAAAGTTTTGAAATATTGAGAGAGAGAGAGAGAGAGAAAGTATACCTGAAAGCTATCACC